>NC_047509.1:34325071-34464253 GCF_902827115.2 Pseudochaenichthys georgianus | reverse complement strand
TATTCACCAAGAACATTTCAAGAATTGTTCATAACAACTTCATGAACCGTTCATGAACAGTTCATACCCAGTCACTGAATATAATTCAATTGCTGGCTATGAACTGTTCATAAACCATTGACTGTGGGTCAATTGGCAACCATAGAAAACAACAATTATGTCAATCACAATGGAACTTTACTCAAATTAACAAACAAACAAACATACATGTATACAGGTGGAGCACTACAATAATCCTATCACTATTTGAAGCAGTTCTTGACACTCAGCTGCACAACATTTTTTGTTACGGTCCCAAAAGCTGGGTACTACAGCAACAATAAATGATTTCTGTAGAAAACAGAAAGTGCAGCAGCAATAATATACACAGGATCCGGTTGATCGTCTGGAATGCTTCTTATTCAAAATTCAAAGTACACAGTTACATTCAAATAGCTGAACTTTACAAACATCACATTTCTCCATTTAAGTTATCTGTCTGTCACAGTCAATTACGGTATCTCAAGGAGAAATTCAACATAGTCAATATAAATTATTACATTACATTGCATTTAGCTGACGCTTTTATCCAAAGCGACTTACAATAAGTGCGTTCGACCAACAAAATACAAACTTGAAGAAAACAGAATCATATAAGTACATCAGGTTTCATAGAGCAAAAACATTTCAAGTGCTACTCAACTGGCTTTAGGTAAGCCAGTCCATAAGTGCTTTGTTAATTAGTTCTATTGCTCTAAGTGGAGTCGAAAGAGATGAGTTTTCAGTCTGCGCCGGAAGGTGTGTAAGCTTTCTGCTGTCCTGATGTCAGTGGGGAGCTCATTCCACCATCTTGGAGCCAGGATAGCAAACCCACGTGTTTTTGCTGATGGGAACTTGGGTCCCCCTCGCAGCGAGGGTGCAGCGAGCCGTTTGGTTGATGCAGAGCGGAGTGCACGTGCTGGGGTGTACGATTAACCATGTCCTGGATGTAGGAAGGGCCAGATCCATTCGCAGCATGGTACGCAAGTACCATTGTCTTGAAGTGGATTCTAGCAGTTACCGGAAGCCAGTGGAGGAGCGGAGGAGCGGAGTGGTGTGGGAGAATTTAGGAAGGTTGAAGACCAGACGAGCCGCTGCATTCTGGATGAGCTGCAGGTCGGATGGCACATGCAGGTAGACCAGCCAGGAGGGAGTTGCAGTAGTTTAGGTGTGAGATGATGAGAGCCTGGACCAGAACCTGCGTCGCTTTCTGGGTCAGCTGGGGACGCATCCTCCTGATGTTGTAAAGCGTGTATCTGCAGCAGCGGGTTGTAGCAAGCTATGTTTGCAGTGAAGGACAGGTTGTTATCTATTAACACATAACGCCATCAAATAATACTTTCTATCAATATATCTATCTTTACCAAATATAACATATTATGGAGATCACAAAAATACACTGTCAATGTTAATAAACAAAAAACAAGGCAATGTGCCTGCAAGACTGCACTCAGGTAAACAAAACATATTACCCGTGCGCAGCAGCTAACCTGCCTGCAAGCCTTCGCTCAGGTCACATTTACCCAGGTGCGGCTGAAGCCCGCGAAAATGGCATCTATTGTTGCCGACAGTTTAGTATTTTTAAAATACCGTTACTATGTCAAACATGCTCAAAACCTTCTGACACACTCTCCTAAACATCTCCAACATCATATCTAATTCACACAAGTTAACATCGATCATTTTCATTATGTAATTATATCACTGTATATATATCATCAATAATATGTAAACATTTGAAATGTATGTTAATGTTGTTAATTATTTTGTATTGTGATGCTTTGGCAACATTGTTTAATTTAACTTTCATGCCAATAAAGCCCCTTTGAATTGAATTGAATTGAATGTACTGACCTGTAGAAAACAGAAAAGTGGAGCAGCAATAATTATACACAGGATCCGGTTGATCGTCTGGATTGCTTCTGAGGAGGGGGCGGAAGTGTCCCCCCTAAGATAACCCAGATGTCACCGCTCACCTGCCAAAGGTTCCACCTTGGCGCTACTTACTCGTACTGCTTCTCAAACAGTACAGATAAACCATAAAATGATATGAATGTCACCAAAATAAATACAGATAATGTTCAGTTTCAAATTCACTATTGTTTTGTTTTAAGATTAAAAGTTTTAAAAAAGAAAGAAAAGTTCAAATAGTAGATGAATATTCAAGAGGTCTTTAAAAACATTACACTGATCATCAAAAGTTCATAAAATGCTCATGAATATTCCAAAATATTCTGAACTTGCCACAATCATCCAAAATTCATGAAATGCTCATAGTCATGAAAAGTTCATGAAATACTCATGCACACTTTTTGGGGTTTTAATTATAATGTTGTGATTGGCTGGATCATGACAAGTTCATAAATTGCTCATAAAAGTCTGTCATGAGCAAAACAGGAACTTTATATGAATGAACAATGTTCATAAACATTTCATGAACTGCTCTTTAAAAGGGTTCCTGAGCATTTTAAGAATGTTGGTTCATGAACATGACAAGTGAACATATAATGAGTTGTTCATGAATGTTTCATGAGTGCTCATGAACAGCTCATAAAGTCATGAACTCCATCTCGCAGGGGTAAGCTGACTTCAAGGTTGACCTACAATAAGACTGCACCACTCTATGATATCAAATGGGAGTTTTGGAAGTCTTTTTTTATTGCATTATAAAGACACACATGTAACACCTTTTTTCCAGCAAATTGCTTTCAAATATTTACACATTTATGTTTGATACGTAGTATGAAAATATTGCAGTTAGAATAGATTAATTGTACATGTTCAAATGATCACACCAAAGTGAGATGAAACTTAATCTTCGTATCCTCTCTTTCTCTCCCTTTTCACGGATAAGACATATTCAGATGTTTTGATTGCGAGTTCAATAGAGTAATAATAGTGTTATTGAGAGATGAGAGAAAATCAGAGTGAGAAGAAACAGAGAAGGAAAGAGAGGAGTGGGAGTTACCTGCCTGGGCCTCCTTCTGATCGATGGCCTTGCCTGCAGCCCTGCCACTTTTAACACTCTGCTTTAAGGAGCGCTGTCACACACACACACACACACACACACACACACACACACACACACACACACACACACACACACACACACACACACACACACACACACACACACACACACACACACACACACACACACACACACACACACACACACACACACACACACACACACACACACACACACACACACCAACTTCAATTGTGAACTACTTTTGATGCATTTGTGTCCCCTGAACTGACTCCTGCAGAAAGCCAACTCAGCTCTTTCTCCACAAACACACACACTGTCAGCTTGTCTTCTATATTGTACCTGCACTCGTCTTTAATATCCTGACATTCAGAGCTCAGAACTAATCTCACAGTAAAAGCTGTACTTTTGAATCAGCACTAAACACAGAATTATTGTCAACACTGCTTCTGTGTGACTCCGCTTCTCGGTTGTGCAGGTAGCTGGTACTGAAGCTGCCACGGAGTCCCGACTCGGTGTTACAGACACAGCCATTTGAAGCACAGGTAGTCCCGGAAGGAGTGCAAACCTTAACCACCAACACTATTCACATCAGGAGAAAAATGGGGCCCACAAAGATACGTTTTTTTTCTGCTTCCTACTCTCCAGCAGGGCAATCCTTAAATCTACACCACAGATGGAAGCGATTGCCTTTTTCTCAGTTCCCACCCAACTCACAAGCCCGGTGTGTTTGCATGTGTGCAAGGCTGTTTACACGTGGGTGAAACTCTGGGGATGAAGGGCGGGGGGAAAAGGTGGCATCGCCTCCCATGAGGGGACTGTAGTAAGGCATTGTGGGCCGCAGCGCTGGGGCCCTCCCTCCAGTCTGTCCCGTCTAGCGCCCCACCTGCCCGTTCCAAGCGTCCATCTGCCCATCGCACATTTGCCCACTCCATCCAGCACCATCTCTTTAACAATAGCTGACACTGTTTTAGATCGCTGATTCGCACTTTGTTCTTTTTTTTACACAAAGAAACACCAGATCGAAAGACAGACAACCGTGCGTTGGCTGTGCAACACTAGGACTGTGTTGCAGTATTTTAAGCGATGATGTCATCTTAAAAGCGGGCTCAGCTGCTCCAGTTTTTAACGACAGATGGAAAGTTTAGGCGTTTCGATAAAAGAAAGAAGTTCTTAAGTGAAGAAAGACTTATTATATGAACACATGAGCAGACTGTATTGAATGTTTTTCTATCACAAAAGCTTGTACTGCTTTATAATTCATGGTTGGGATGTTTATTGGTGTCATAGATATTCATTCCGAAAATATATGTGCCTTTGTTAAAACTCTCGTACTACTGTTCGACTCAATCAGTGCTGTGTGATGTGAAGCCTTTACACAATTTGAAATACATGTTGTATTAATGTGGAATAGCGATCCTGATTAGGCTCTGAGGGTACTGCGGTGTGAAAGGTTACACAGACACAAGTTTACAATGTACTCCGAGCATACTCTACATCAGCCTGCATGCATTGACCTTGTCAGCTGATGGTGGTGGGCGGACGCTTCTCGAGTAGTTTGCAGCGGGGCAGATGACCTAGTGTTGTCTCCAATCAGATGCAGTAAGAACACAAAGTCTCGGGGCGATCCCTGCTTTCACACTTGATAGAAGTAAATGTTGAATACAAACGGAAAACAGAAAAAAGTTTTTTATCAAGTCGAAGAGTAGCCTCGCATTGACTTCTACTGCCTGAATATCGAACACATGTATACATATTCAGCAAATCTTCGCCACTTACTAAACGAATACATACAATAGACTGCAGTTTGAGTTCTTAAGGTTTATATAAACTTTTATGAAGTGTTAATATGTGAGTGGGCCAATAGTTGTGTGTTTCCGGGCCTGTTTTACCACTTGAACAGTAACTATGTTAGCCCTAAGAAGCCATCACATAACAAGAGGTAAAACGGCTCTGCGCTGACATTGCAGTTGTATTGCTATGACCAGAGCATGTATAGTCTGACTATAAAAATGTTTGTTTTTTTTGTTTATCAGTGAGGATGCTAATATAAGAGATGATTATGAAGAGGCATAATAGCATAGACTGTTGTAGCAGAACGGGGGGAATAAAAACAAAACTAAGGAAATATCCCTTCCTTGGTTAAAGGGGAGGGGCTAACCAAGCCACACCTGAGAGCTGGAGGAAGGTCATCAAGGCAATAAGTCACACCTGTGTGCTTTGGAAAAAGAGGAGCTCTCATTCAACTGCAGACAGACAACTGAACAGAAGTCTGATCCAGCAAATGAACCTAGGCTAATTAATCCACCTTTCACATCATCAGTTAACTTGCATCCCCCTACCCCCCTTAACAAACTCTACACTCAAACCTGCCCCACACACCCCACTCTGAACTGGTTTGACTGAACTCAACATTCAAACACCCCCATATTCACAGGACAATACAACAATATAAAACAACTTTTTATTTTTGAAAGAGAAATATATTTATAATTCTTGTGTCTGGCGCCCTAATTTACTTTTTAGATAAAAACCTATGCTTCACAATACAACTATGAAAACGAATGAGAACAATGTAGGCTAAAGCTAACGTTATGGGTTACAGAAATGGGTTTTAAGTTAATTACATAGCTGTTGTAAGTAAATATATACATCAGCAAACACCAGTAGCACAATTAGAATAGATCTAAGCTAACGGAGCAGCTAATTGTGTTTCATCTCTTTAGCCTCATTATTCGTACTGGATATAATTCTCCAGTGGGGGGATTTAACATACCTGGGCTGGTCAGTGATTTTGATCCTGTCCGCAGTGTTTATGTGGGTTGTTTTTTTACTCCCACTCTGGCAGTAATTGCAGCAGCAGTAACATTATGTACTGTTATTATGTGAACCTGCTGGTCCTCTTGTAATTTAAATCATGTGCAGTGTGACTATATGATTTTTTGGAGGCTACTTACATTCCCTTTTGGCTTTATCCTCCTGAATGTGCCTGTTTATTAGAAAAGATCCTGTAGGGTTGAACAACGGATGTAAACGTTTTGCTCAGCAATATTCTGGCCTACCAAGCACTTTCAATATGTCTTTCAATTAAATAGAAATAATAATGAAAAGATGACCATTCCTTATTGTAACGTACACCATATCACATTTGCAATATCTGTCAAAATGATCGCAATTTACTATATTTGACCAAATATGTCAGCCCTTATGCTTAAATTGGAGTTAAATCGCAGAGGAATGTCATTTGTACTTTGATCAGTTGTTTAAAACTATCAAGGTTGCCATGTTTTTCTACCAGATATGGATTCATGCTACGTGTTTAAAGCTCAACCCTGTTTTCCTTGTTCAATAAGTCAAATTTCTTTTAATTTTCGCACTATTTTTGCAAATAAAATACCTTCTGATTTAAATGAATGTTTCTCTTTCAAAAAACTTTAAGCATTTTTTCTTTAAGCCAGCGGTAGTTTCCTCGGAGCAGATCAAGATATTTAATGCTCCGGGATGTGAATCAGATGGGGTAGGATAAGTGTCAAACCACCATAATCTTTCTATATTTACAACCGCGGCTCCCATCCCTCTCGCTGCGTGTTTACCTTGGCAGCAGCTGCTCTCGGATCAGCGCTGTGTTGCCTTGGCCTCTGCCCCCTTCCCTCTTCTCTGCCTACACAGGTTGAATTCCTGGCTGCTGCCAGCCTAGAAGCCTGTACCAGTGGCACAAAGACGGCAGAGAGCAAAGAACATCTGGGAAGAAAAAGTTTTCTCTTCGGTAAGAGGAAAACTTTTAATATGAGCTCAAGTTAATGGCATGGTAGCAGCAACCGTCTGCAGTCATGCCAAGTTTTGGCAAACTTGTATAGTATAAGAAAAAGCACAATTCCCATTGTAACAATGAATCCAGTTAATAGACCTGAATAAAGGTCTGATGGAGTCTTTCAAAGACTGATTTGTGTTTGTTAAGATGTTAACATGTTTCTTTGTTAGCAGCTGGCTTTGGTTATCATTACATGACGCTTGAAGAAACACTGAAACACATTCGGTGAGACAATCACCAAAAGACTGTCAGCAGACTCAATGCTGGGACCATACAACACTGGGACACCATGCAGTTCATACACTATTGTTACCCATGTCTTTGTTTTGAGTTTCGAGTGCCAGTCAGCAGGATTGCAGATAAACGTGAACATGAAACTGTAGTATGGGCAAAGAATCAGAATTGGAATCGGATGTATTGCCAAGTAGGTACATTGGCTGATTTATTGTCAAGCTTACTAACACAAAGTTATATCGTATTGAGTTTTTGCCTCAACTCCAAAAGCATCATATTGGAAAGCAAAGCAACTGACATAACAAAAAAATCTATTCAAACAAATCTATCATCACTGTAACAGGTTGCCATTACTCATTGCGATTAGTTTCAAAAAGGTGGGTCTAACCTAATATGAGCTGATTTGATGGAAGATGATGAGCAAAAAGAGCAAAAAAAAGTCATTTGAAATCTTGTTTATATTATGTGTTTTATGTATTTTGTAATCTCTATACTGCTGTTTGTGATGACCACAGAGATGGAGGACAGCTAAATTATAAAATCATGCTCACATACACACACTCACACAGACTCACACAGAACACACCCCACATCAGCAATGATGGTCCCAAACTTGACATCACAGACTAGGGAGCATTCTCATATTCATAGGAATGACATATGAATGAGTGTAGCACGCATGAATACTATGGCACAGTTATTAAAATAAATTAAACATTCATATTTACATTTGCAACAAAGTGGATATTGCAGTTCCACCAGCGTTGAATATTGTATAACGTTTTTTGTTGTGCAGGCACACATTGATTCTGTCTGAATATGATGGAGGCTGCAGTGTTTCGAACAAAGGCCTTGAAATATTGGACACATTCAACTGTGCTTCACATTGATTCTATTATATGGTGGTCATTAAATGCTCATCATTTACTAGATTTGCAAAAGTACTTTACTGGTTTAGTGTGAAACATAGTCAGTAAGTAAGTAAGTAAGTAAAGTTTATTTATAAAGCGCTTTTCACAGACAAAGTCACAGAGTGCTTGACAAAACAACAATTCGTTTTGAAGGTGTCAACAGAGTCAGCGGACCGTAGGTGAGCGGGCAGAGCGTTCCATAGCTTAGGAGCCACGGCCTTGAATGCTCGATCACTGTGGGTCTTAAGGTGAGTACGTGGAACAGACAGTAATTTGAGCATGTGTGCCCTGAGTGGGCGGGCTGATGTATATGGATGAATTAGGTCAGCCACATATGCAGGAGTCTGACCGTGCAATGCTCTGTAGGTGAGGGTGAGGATTTCGAACTGGATCCTATAAGCTACAGGGAGCCAGTGAAGGGATCTGAGTATTGGGGTAATGTGGGACCGTTTATTTGACCGGGTGAGAAGTCTAGCAGCTGCATTCTGGATTGCCTGCAGACGACCAAGAGCAGACATGCTGAGAGAGGAGAACAGTGCGTTGCAATAGTCAATGCAAGATGAAATAAACGCATGTATAATCATCTCTAGGTCGGCTGTTGAAACTACAGATCTCAGTTTACTAATGTTTCGTAGGTGGAAGAAACAAGATCTCGTCAGTTGCTTAACATGGGTGTCAAATGATGCGGATTGGTCAAATATTACCCCTAAGTTATGTAGTTTGGAGTTGGCAGCCGAGGAATATGGTCCAATACATTTCAAAATCATGGGCGCAACCTTTTCTGGTGCAACAACCAGAACCTCCGTCTTATCAGCATTGAGCTTTAAGAAATTATCTGCCGTCCTTAATAGCACTAAGACATTCTAAGAACCTATATATCCTTAAAGCCTCACTAGGTTTAAACGAAATGTGGAGCTGGATATCGTCCGCGTATAAGTGATATGTAATGTTAAATCTGTTTATGATCTGTCCTAAGGGTAGCACATATGTGACCTGCTCCATCGAAATCAGTCGCATTGACCTGAAGACACATTTTGAGTTGTATACACTGTTGGAAAGAGGATATTCCTAGCTTTCTAATGATATCAGGATTGTTGTTGTACTCCAAATATTAAGCGAAATATGTCACATCATATAATGACTGTCACCGAGTCATCATTTTGAGAAAAAGGCCTTCAAAGTTTTCTCTTCTCTGGAATCCATCGATCTGATTGATTATTAGTGGAGCAAATGATCAAAATACTACGGAGGGAAGATATTTTCGTTTGGAGGGGAAGTCGCGAGTATACGTGTGTGTGTGTTTGTGTAATTTTGCGTTTGTGTGTATTGTAGGGGTGTAACGGTATCCGTATTCGTCCCGTACCGTCACGGTTCGGACGTCACGGTTCGGCACATGCAGTCACACGGCGAATACGCCTTTTTTTTTACGACTGGGAAAAAACTCTGTCACTCAGGGCAGTATTACACTATATATAATCCAGGGGGCGGTATTGCGCCTAAAAACCAGCCGCCCGTAAATAACAAATGAAGAACAAGAACAAAACACAACAAAACAAACACAATACATGCAGAAGAACAGTTAGTAGCTTTGGCGAGTTCACACAACACACAGGAGCTAGAAGACCCACCTGCTTCTTTTAAATCAGGTGTGTGGGAACATTTCAGGTTCCCTGTGGACCACAACAATGATGGGGTGCGAGTTGTGGATCGGACGAGGACGGTGTGTCGGCGTTGTTCGACAGCGGTGCGGTATGCTAGTGGTAACACGTCAAACATGCTCAATCACATCCGAGTCAGTCTCAGTCCCCAGCAAGATTGTTTTCTCGACGGCAGGTGACATAGTTACCGCCAACAGTTCTGCCCTCACTACTGACAATGTAGACAAACTCATCTTTTTGAAGAAAAACTTGAAAATAGAGTAAAGCTTGAGTACCTTTATTTAGGCATAATGGCCTCACACACTCACAAGTTAATTACACATGTTAGACACTGCTAAAGGTACAGATTTTATTTTGTTTTATATCTATCATTGTATTTATTTTATATTTTGACATCAGGATATGTTATACAGTTCTGTATTGCCTTTTATTGATTGTGATTAAAACACTTTCTTATTATTTATTTAAATATTTTCAAGACATTCTTTTTAGTTGACATCAGCCATTATAAATAATATGGCCATCTGAGTGTGTGTGTGTTACTGTTTGTGGGTTTTTTGGAATCATTAACTGTGTAATACAGTTAATGATTCCAAATGTTAGAGTTCCTTATTTTCATACCAAAACTTGAACTACTGTTAAAAAAAAATGCATTTGGGACTTTTTTTTGCTTTTCCTTGTTGTACCGAACCCGTACCGAACCGTGACCCCCAAATCGAGGTATGAACCGAACCGTGACTTATGTGAACCGTTACACCCCTAGTGTATTGTGTTTGTTTCCCGGGGAAAACACTCACGAGAAACACCGGCTGTTGTTATGCCTGCAGAGACGTTAAGTCACTCCGTTCTCCGCTTGTAATTATGCCGTTACAAGCTTCAAAGTTGTATTTATCATCTGAATTTGCCGAAACAAGTTTAATATTCTGAAAGCCAAGACTTTGTTTCATTGAAATCAGATGAAAACAAACTGTAATGGACCCTGCCGTGTTATCTATGATTACTATACTCTTACATTCATAATTTTAGCCGGAGGGAGGGGGGGCGGCGCTGCGGAAGAGCAGATTGCGAGTGAGAGGTGCCTGTCTTCGTCCCTTTACAAGCTTCAAAAATGTATTTATCGTGTGATTTTGGAAATAAAAGTTTCATATTCTGAAAGCCAAGACTTTGTTTGTTTAAAATCAAACAAAACACCCGAACCCCGAAAAAATTGTTTTTTACGTAAATCCACGTTTATTTTGAAATGAGCCGTTGCAACTTCCGACTGATTTCGATAGAGCGGGTCACATATAGGGAGAATAACAGAGGCCCCAAGACCGAGCCCTGCGGGACACCACAGGACAGTGGAGAGGAGTCTGACACTAAGTCTCCAATCGAGACGGTGAAACTTCTGTCAGCAAGATATTATGCAAACCAGTCTAGTGCTATGCCAGATATGCCCACCCAGTCACGTAACCTCTTGATCAGGATATGGTGGTCTACAGTGTCAAACGTAGAACTTAGGTCAAGAAGTACTAACACAGAGCAATCACCCACATCAGAAGCCATCAGGATGTCGTTAGAAACCCTCAGGAGAGCCGTTTCAGTGGAGTGCTTTTTACGAAACCCCGACTGGAACTTATCATAAATATTGTGCCTCTCCAATGCAGCAGTGAGTTGGTTGGCCACGACCTTCTCTAGAACTTTTGACCGAAAGGGTAGTTTTGATATAGGCCTGTAGTTCATGGGCAGAGCCGTATCTAAGGTAGTTTTCTTTAATATGGGCTGAATAGTGGCATGCTTAAAATAGAAAGAGACACATCCTGTAGACAGCTGATACAGCACTGCCAATGTTTGGTAAAACTTTTAAAAATAGGGAAGTTGGTATTACATCCAGAGGGCAGGAAGATGGCTTCATTCTCCAAATCAAATCCATCAGGTCTTGTGAGTTGATAGGTTGGAAGGAGTCCAGAACAGAATGGGATGGAGAGTGGCTAGAGTTGGGCAGTGAAGTCCCAGGATGAATACTGGACCTAATAGATGCTACCTTATCTACAAAGAAGATAAGGAACTTGTTACAGTCATCTTTCGAAAGACTTGGTAATGTAGAGAGTGGTGGTGAAACAATGTTATTAATTGTGTCAAATAGCATTTTGGGATTTTTTTTTCGAAGAAATTAACTTCGCAAAGTAAGCACTCCGGGCTTCTTTTACTAATGCATTAAAAGAATATCTTAGATCGTTGAGATATAGGCAATGCACTTCCAGCCCGGTGGTTTTCCATAGTCGTTCTGTCCTGTGACACTTCCACCTCAGGCAGCAGACAGCGTCTGTTATCCATGGAGAAGTGTCGCAGATAGCCCTAGTTCTATCCTTGAGCAGTGCCACTTTGTCCAGCAACGTGGAGCAATGCTGATTAAAAGCTCTACATCATTCATATTAGCAAAAGTTAGCTGTGAACTGATCAGCTGTACTAATAATGTAATAATGTGTGAACGTAATGATGTTTTGAGACACGCACAAGGGGTCAGTTTTTACAGAGAGATTAAAGAAAATATATTTATGATCACTGATCAGTAGGTCCTCACAACGGATGTGATCAACATCTAGCCCCCAGAGAAAACACAAGGTCTAAGGCAGAGGTGCCCAGTACGTCGGGGGGCAATGCTGGTAGATCGCGAGTCATTCATAAAAAAAAAAATCCAGCTCCGTTAAAATAGACAAAACAAGTTTTGATCCCTCCTCCCTTGGCCTCCCTGCCACTTAATTCAGGAGTTTACTTGATTGACAGAAAAAGCAACCTATCACTTTCCAGTCTGTTAACCCAGAATGCAAAGCGATACAAACTCAGTCAAGTGCCGGGAAAACTCAAATTAAGTTAAAGAGACAAACAAGAGACAAACAACAAAATGAGTGCGGGACCGAGCAAGAAGCTAAAGACATATCACTTCCACCCAGAATGGGAGGAAGAATATTTGTTTGTGATGTCACATTCAAAGGTTATTTGCCTTATTTGTAAAGCAAGCCTCGCTCTGCCAAAGAAAGGTAACGTGGAGAGGCATTATCGGAGTGTTCACAAGGCATATGACAGCGATTTCCCTCCGAGTAGCGAGTTGAGAAAGGTCATGTATTATTGCTACACAAACATTATCTCGCAGTCTTAGTGTCGCCAACTCGTTTCTAACATGCAAAAAGACAAAACAAATGCGTCTATGGTCGGTGTATTTTTGATCTTTCCAATCGAGACGAGATCTCTCTCTCCCCCGTCTGTGTGCGAGGGGGCGGGGCAGTTTACACACACTCGGTTGCTACATGCAGCAACACACGGAGGGGATGGTGGAGAGAAGCGATCCAAGGTGTGGTTAAATGTTACCCGTCTTGAGGTGGACAATGCTCGTTGCCAAGAGTGTTTAGCATGTAAAGGCGGTAACATGAGCAATTTGTCTAAACATTTAGCAAAAGTGCACCACATTCAGACGGAGGAATGCACCGGGTTCGACTGTCTTTCTAGTAGCTCTGTAGCCCCATCCACGAGTAACGTTTCCACGTCAGGTATGTTATGTATGCTAGCAGCAACACACAGAGTTGTTAACATGGGTTAATGAAGAACCAGCACCTTACCGTGGTAGAGAGGTTTGTGTGCCCTGATGAACCCGGGGGCTGTGTTGTCTGGAACCTTGTGTTCCTGGTAGGGTCTCCCATGGCAAATTGGTCTCAGGCAAGGGGCCAGACTAAGATTGGTTCAAAAGACCTCATGAAAGAAACAAGAACAAGAAGTGAGGATACCCGGCCCGGAGGAAGCCCGGGGTCCCTTTCTGGAGCCAGGCCCAGAAGGAGGACTCGTCGGTGAGCGTCTGGTGGCCGGGATTGCCACGGAGCCCGGCCGGGCCCAGCCCGAAAAGGCAACGTGGGCAACACCTCCGCTTCTCCGTCCCGTGGGCCCACCACCTACGGGAAACAGCGATGGGGTCGGGTGCGCTGCCAGAAGGGTGGCAGTGAAAGCGGAGGGTCTCGACGGACCAGACCCGGGCGACAGAAGCTGGCTTTGGGGACGTAGAACGTCACCTCTCTGGGGGGGAAGGAGCCAGAGCTTGTGCAGGAGGTGGAGCGTTACCAGTTGGATCTGGTTGGGCTCACCTCTACACACAGCGTCGGCTCTGGAACCTTACTTCTGGATAGGGGTTGAACTCTATTCTTCTCCGGAGTTGCTCAAGGTGTGAGGCGCCGGGCGGGTGTGGGGATACTCACAAGTCCCCGGTTGGGTGCTTCGTTGTTGGAGTTTACCCCAGTGGACGAGAGGGTCGCCTCCCTACGCCTGCGGGTTATGGGGGGGAAAACTCTGACTGTTGTGTGTGCTTATGCACCCAACAGCAGTTCAGAGTATACGGCCTTCTTGGAGACCCTGGAAAGAGTCCTGTATGGGGCTCCTGAAGGGGACTCTTTAGTCTTGCTGGGAGACTTCAACGCACATGTGGGCAATGATGGAGACACTTGGAGGGGCGTGATTGGGAGGAACGGCCCCCCTGATCTGAACCGGAGTGGTGGTTTGTTACTGGACTTCTGTGCTAGTCATGGATTGGCCATAAAAAACACCATGTTCGAACATAAGGATGCTCATAAGTGTACGTGGTACCAGAGCACCCTAGGCAGAAGGTCCATGATCGATTTCGTTATCGTATCATCGGACCTGAGGCCGTATGTTTTGGACACTCGGGTAAAGAGAGGGGCGGAGTTGTCAACTGATCACCTGGTGGTGAGTTGGGTCGAGTGGCGGGGGAAGCCTCTGGATAGACCTGGTAAGCCCAAACGTGTAGTTCAGGTGAACTGGGAACGTCTGGAGGAGGCCCAAGTTCAGGAGGCCTTCAACTCACACCTCCGGCGGAGCTTTTCAGGCATTCCTGTGGAGGTTGGGGACATTGAACCAGAGTGGTCGGTGTTCAAAGCCTCTATTGCCGAAGCCGCGGCGGGGAGCTGTGGTCTCAAAGTCCTAGGTGCCTCAAGGGGCGGTAACCCTCGAACCTCCTGGTGGACACCGGTGGTCAGGGAAGCCGTCCGACTGAAGAAGGAGGTCTTCAGGGATTTGTTATCCCGGGGGACTCCCGAAGCAGTTGCAAGGTACCGACAGGCCCGAGCGGCAGCAGCCTCATCCGTGGCCTAGGCAAAGCAGCGGGTGTGGGAGAAGTTCGGAGAAGACATGGAGAAGGACTTTCGGGCGGCACCAAAATTGTTCTGGAAAACTGTCCGACACCTCAGGAGGGGGAAGCAGGGAACCATCCAAGCTGTGTACAGTAAGGATGGGACGTTGTTGACCTCAACTGATGGAGTGTTAGGGCGTTGGAAGGAACACTTTGAGGAACTCCTGAACCCGACAACTGCTGGAGTATGACGGGGGATCAACACCAATCTCCCGGGGGGAGGTCACTGAGGTCGTTAAACAACTCCACAGTGGCAAAGCCCCGGGGGTGGATGAGATCCGCCCAGAAATGCTGAAGGCTCTGGGTGTTGAGGGACTGTCATGGTTGACACGTCTCGTCATCATTGCGTGGAAGTCGGAAACAGTACCGAAGGAGTGGCAGACCGGGGAACAGAGGGTGTGTGCCAATTACAGAGGCATCACACTACTCAGCCTCCCCGGGAAAGTTTACTCTAAGGTACTCGAAAGGAGGGTCAGGCCGATTGTCGAACCTCAGATTGAGGAGGAACAATGCGGATTCCGTCCTGGTCGTGGAACGACGGATCAGCTTTTTACTCTCGCAAGGATCCTGGAGGGGGCCTGGGCAACACATCCTCACTCCCAGGTCGGCCTATGTTGACGTTATGTCAAGTCCCCTGCCGGCTTTTTCCAATGCAAGGGGGGGGGCCTTATAGTCTATTTTCAACGCAAGGGGGGGGCCCTTAGCGTCCATTTTCAGCTTTCCGGGATGTCCATATGCTTCTATGGACGCTCATGGAAGCACGGCATTCGTTTGTGTCGACTTCCCTTAAAGGCAATGAGAGCGTCCATTCTCATTGGATAACGGAGAATTGTACACTCGGAAGTAAGTATTCCCCTTACTGACGATTGATTTTACAGTGATATCTGCACTACTCATCGACTAAAAAACACCAGATTATCCTTGTTAATTACACAACATTGATTGGTTTAAATTGTGTGCAATGCTTTTGTATTTTTCCCCTTCGATTCGGAGAAACAAATCTTTTTTCGGAGTAAAGGATGGCAGAAGACACTACACTACCCAGAATCCCCAGCTATCGTTTGGACTACACCATAAACTCTGTTTGACGTCACGTGATCTTCACATTTCTCCCTGCAGAAAAAAAAAACATGGCCGACATTTGTTTTATTCTCGGTGGAAAATGCCTATTTTAAGGGTAGTTTGGCGATTAAAATGCCCTTTGATGTCATTTGATGCGAGAAATATGAGTTGTTATTTCAGATTATGTGTGCAGTGGATGTACATGATCTTTAGTTTGCTAGTTATTACGAAGATTACTTCAAGAAATTGTGTCTATACAACGTTTTCATCGTTACCAAGGTGGTTGCTAGGGACGCTGCTATCGATATTATTTCTGTTATGTTGGGTAAAATGGTGTTATCTTTATTGCTACCCCCTTCCCCGTCAATGTATAGTGTTGGTCCACAGTGCAAACGTATTAGTTTAACAAAATCCGCATCTAAAATGTTGGCATAGTGTGGTGCCGAGAGATGGGAGTCGGAGGCGGGATATCAAAGGTACAAGCTAGAATTTTATTTAGCATCTCAAAACACATGTAAACAGCTTCATGCCCGGGAAGCGAAGACAGGCGGAGACAGGAAGTCCGGATCACTAAAATGTCCGTGCAGAACAATACCCTAACCCATAGATCCGTGGGTGAATAATGTCATTCACCACAATAGATACGTTATTTTCCCCTGTGCAATTCTCCATTTGCTCAACAATAACACATAATTATCCTTGTGTTTATTTATTTCTTTGATTAATAAACACAAGTTGGAGTCCGTCAGGACCGAGGGTCGGAGCAGCTCATTTGCTTTACAGAATATTACACCCGGAAGTAAGTATTCTCTCCGCTTCGCTTGACAAACCCCGTGATAGTCCTCAAGCTCTGTGATTGGAGAGTGTGCAGAGCGTCGAACAGCACTTGAAATGGGATGGAACCACGGCAGACTGTCCAAAACTGGGTTTGAACGGGTCGACCGTGTCCCCCCCCTCCCCCACCCCATCCCCAGAACTACACATGCTGGCTATTGTGTGTTTCGCAACATGTTCTCTATCTATGGCAAGTCTCTACTGGGAGTTGTAGTTTTAAAAGACGTTTTCATATTTCCCATAATAAGAAGTTGCCAGTATTAAACTGTGTACATCCCTGGAGGTTTAGGGGATAGGAAACACTCAAATTTAAAACATATAATTAATAAATGGGTGAAAATAGCTTGTGCCCATAATGGGCAGCATTAATATATATCCACATGACAGCTAAGGTCAGAAGAGCTTTATTTAACAGCTGGTCTTGTCTGTGACCCCTCCTGTTGTTCATTGATGAGCCTGAAACATGCACTTGTCAAGGTTCAGAGGCACATTGTGCAAATATGGCAGTAGCCATCGATCATCTTAAGATAAGATATACTTTATTGATCCCAAGTTGGAAACATTTGCGTTACATCAGCATATGTATAGTTGTAAATATGCAGTGGTGTTTATTTGTAAATCATTTAGTATAATCACACAAATTCTGTGTTTTATATTTAATAATTGTTCAATACCTGACAAGGTCGGAGATGAAAAACTTTGGTCACAGGTTCCTCAACAGTGCATCACAAGATATCTTTCAATATGTGTACCTCCACCATTAAATTGTAATATTCTACACATTTCTTATACTCTACATACATCTTATAAGAGTATAATACATATGTATAATATCAGTTAAAATAAGAGCTTCAACATAGTTAACATTGCTGGAGGTATGCACAAATATTGATAGATGTCTTGTAATGCACTGTTGAGGAACCTGCGACCCAAGTTTTTCATTCATTGCATAACTACACCATAGTTGTGTTAGCCTATATGATATGCCAATAAACCTTAGAAAATCTTGAAATCTTGAAAGGGATGTGCAAAATAGTCATTATATACAGTCTTTACATAACTATTAGTAGAGAATAACGAGTAATGAACATACTTTATAGGGATTCTATTAATATCTAATAATAAAAATAATGAAATTCAATAACATGCTTTAACCACTAGGTGTCCCTTTATATCAGCTGTGCACCTTTATGGTTTAAATACAGCCTATCTACCAATTGGATCAAATATAAAAGTCCGCCGAATTAGTGTTGATACTGCAAGGAGACGCATTGTGTGAAAAGAAATGTAAGATGTTGTTTAATTGTTGATATATTTATGATCCACGTCACGTTTCCAGTGTTGGCAGCATTGCCTCATGTTTGTCTAGAAGTCTTCTCATCAGGGCTCTATAAATACAGAACTACGGCAGATATGTAATATTTAATGCAGCCGAACCGTGTATTACAATGCCGTTATGTGATGACTTTCAAAGAGAAAAGCAAGTACACTCGGAATAAAGTGTTTTCGGTCTGTTTCCGGTATTTGTTAATGACGATGTGCTGTAAGATGTGAGACTGGAATTGTACAGGGGAAAATAACGTTTCTGCACCATTTTAGATGCGGATTTTGTTAAACTAATACGTTTGCGCTGTGGACCAACACTATACTTTGACGGGGAAGGGGGTAGCAATAAAGATAACACCATTAAACAGTTACACAACATAACAGAAATAATATCGATAGCAGCGTCCCTAGCAACCACCTTGGTAACAATGAAAACGTTGTATGGACACCATTTCCTGAAGTAATCTTCGTAATAACTAGCAAACTAAAGATCATGTGCATCCACTGCACACATAATCTGAAATAACAACTCATATTTCTCACATCAAATGACATCAAAACGCAACTTTAAATAGGCATTTTACACCGAGAATAAAACGAAGTTCGGCCATGTTTTTTTTTTTCTGCAGGGAGAAATGTGAAGATCACGTGACATAGACGCCAGCCATTGGAATGAATGGTGAAAAAAAACGTAGGGATCTTACAATTTCAGAGGCGTTTTTGTAGAAATACTACGTCCTACGTTGTGGACCAACGTAGTTATTACACGTTTTTTTGTGAGACTGGGTTGGGCATACAATAGTCCGAATAGTCGATTAATCGTTTCATTAATCGATAGATTAATCGATTATCAAATTAGTCATTTGTTGCAGCCCTATTGTAGTTATCCCATGTATAAATAAAACGTGTTATTCAGCAACCCTTGCAATTTGGGATTTTATTTTTGGTTGGTAGACCTCGGTGAGCTGGTCATTTCAAAAGTAGCTCACCAGCCAAAAGACCCCTGGTCTAAGGTATGACCACCCACGTGAGTAGGCAATGTCACAATGCTCTCTCTTTTTGTGTTCATTGTATATATATTTAAGTCAGCAAGTGCAAAAGACCTAGGTTTCTAGAATAAGTGATGAAAGACAACCATTGCGCACACAGGCAAATCAAATTAAGAGGGTTACAATAAAATGAGCTTGTGATACACCGAAAAATCTTTATGCTATTAAATCATCAGTTCTGCAATGTAACTAAGTACATTTACTACAGTAATCATTTGTTCTACACTTACTTTTTACACATTTGTATATCATATATGTACTACTTATTTACCTAATACTTTCCGAAATGTGCTCTATATTGACAAATTACAACATAAAAACACACAATTATTTATTTACATAAACACACAATATCATATTCTATAATTACACAACACATTTATAGGAGACATTCTGCACAATGAATACTTACTAACCCTATTTTAGAACGTTTGAGTTTTAAAAGTGCTAAAATTAGCATATTGTGTTCTTCCTTTAGATTGTGTGAAACTAATTGTTGTAAAAAGATCAGATTGTATTTCTTTTGTAAGCTGTACTGTTCTGTAAGTAATACTTTCAGTGTGAATCTATACGCCTCCTGCCTGAATCTGCTTTATGGTTTTCACTTTCTTTGGTTCATTTGTTCTTTTTAATTCAGTTGGTGAACCTATATTTTCATAAAATAGTGAGTGTGAGCTTAACTGTGTGTATTAAACTAAAACGGAGCAATTTGTCACGATTCTTATGTTATGTCACGTTTTTAGTTTTGTATGTCAAGGTTTGGGTTTGTTATGCTGTTCTGTTCTCCCTGGCCCTTTCTCATTTCATCAAATCCCCCTCCTCGACTCCTCGGTCCTCTAGTAGTGTCCCGGAAATTAATATCAGCGCGCCATGTTGAAGGACATCTCATTTCTCTAAATGCACTTCGAGGATCGAGGATCGAGCGTCGAGGAGGCTCTCTGGAGGAGCTCTAACCGAGGATACACTGATGGGTCCTCCACGGTGCTCCACGGCTCCTTCGTGGATGCATTTCCGGGAACAGAGATATTTCAAAGAGTCGTGGCGCACGGCCGGACTGATCTCAGCCAATGACAGCTCTGCATGCATCACCTGGATATTATTTTATTAACTGCTTTCATCACGTCGCGATGTTTCCAGAGAGAACAGCTGTGAGGTCCGTGCAAAAAGCAGAGCAGTGTGTATACTATATATCCAACCCAGTCTCACGGCATTTCGTGTTCACCAACACGATTTTTAATCTATTGATTCGTGTTCACCATCACGATTTGCCTCTTTTTTTCGTGTTGCACAGCACGATTTTAAAAGCAATGTATTTCTACTGGTAACGTGTTTCGTGCCTGCAGGCTGCAGCACGTCTTTTTCTCCGGTCGGGTCGTGGAAGACCGGAAGCTGCGTGGTTCATAAAAACATGTTCTTACTCAATATCAAGCCACAGTTATTGCTTTTATTTTAAATCGTATAATTTCGGACTTTTGTTGTCGTCTGTGAGGAAAATAAATGGGGCTCAGAGCCTCAGGATACTGAAATCTGTATTTTTTAAATCTTTTTTTCCTTCTAATTTGTTATTCTTTTCAAAATAACACACTGTTATTTACTCACCAATAACACACAATTATCCTTGCTTTTATTTATTGGTTTAATTCCATAATCTCGGGCTTTTTTGGCGTCCGTCAGGAACTGAATTTCAAAATAAATATAACCGGAAACAGACGTAGGCATTTCGAGCGATTACCCAAGATCCTCAGCTATGGTTATAAGCTCGCTGATTGGATGTGTTAGCCACAATGCATGCTGGGAGTTGGTGTTTATATTATATGAAATCCGGAAAACATTTTAAAAGTATAAAATAATACTTAATTCCGAGTGCTCTTGCTTTTCTCTTTGAAAGTCATCACATAACGGCATTGTAATACACGGTTCGGCTGCATTACATATTACAGATCTGCCGTAGTTCTTTATTTAGAGAGCCCTGATGAGAAGATCTTTGGAAAAACTGGAAGAAATGCCGCCGAAACTGAATACTTGACGTGGATCATAAATATATCAACAATTAAACAACATCTTCAATTTCTCTTCACACAATACGTCTCCTTGCAGTATCAACACTAATTCGGCTGACTTTTACATTTGATCTAATTCATAGATAGGTTATATTTACACCATAACGGTGCACATCTGATAGAAAAGGACTGTAGTTTTTAAAGATATTACTGATTTTCTTTGAATGTAAGAATGTAAATACTGAGTCTGAAATAGTATAGCAATATGCTGTAAAATGATGTGAAAGCATGCATAAAACTATACATCTTCAGATGTTGTACATACACACTAATAATACAAAGTTATTATGGCTGTGTGCACCTTGTGTGCACCTCCTATGCCCCTTTCACACCAGCGCCTTTTCAGCTCCGGCTCGGAGCTAGAGCCTGAAAAGCGCTGGGTTTTCCAGTTCACACCGGAGCTGCGCCGGCTCTTAGCTCCGGAATCCGCTTCATTTCCAGCTCCAAAAAATTGTCGGTCCAGAGGCAAGAGCTTTGGAGCTAAGAGGTGACGTCGCTTACGTCTCTCTCACGTCGAGGCGTGCAGGAAACTAAACCCACCTCCCATGGCTCGACTGTTATGCCTGCCTACAAGCAGTAGTGCCTATAAACACACTTTATAAAGTCAGGCAACACTAACCAGGCTTCGTGTGATTCTGTTTATTTGTGCCTTACTTTGACCATCCGTTCGCTGTTATCGATCATTGTGGAGAGAGGCAGACGTGTTGTTTTGTATTATTGCAGCTATCGGATGCAAGTAGTCAGTTTAGCTTCGGTTGCTATGCCAACATCACCCGTTTTATACCAGAGAAACTTTCATAACAGCGTTGTGATACCAAACAGTGTCAATTCAGACTGACACGCATTCACTTAGGCTAAGGGGAACTGGGGATATGCATCAGCTGCTTGTGTGAGTCGGACAGTGAATACTTTAGAGCGGCCGCTGCAGTGTGAGCTAACCGGGAGCTAACGGGAGAATAAACTCCTGTGGAAGAGCAGCACTGCAGCGGTCGGTAAATGCCGCAGAAACACATTAATAAACAATGAACCACGGCACTCTGGAGAAAAGTATAAGGTTGGAGAAGTCGTTATTCAATTTATTCTGGCTTCGTGTGATTAAAAGCAACACGATCATCGACCCGACGCAGTTGTTGTTGTGAGCTGCCGTTGGGGGGCAAATCAGCGATGTAAACGGTGACGTCATGACGCAGCAAGGGCAGCTCTGGGGCGCCAGTGGGCGGTGTGCACAGAGCGGGAGCTGAAAAGGGAAACTGGAGCTGAACAAGAAAAGCTCCCGCTCGGAGCTAGAAACTGAAAAGCGCTGGTGTGAAAGCCGCACTAGTGGTTAAAGCACGTTATTGAATTATTGTTTTTATGTGTTATATTTGATTAAAAAAATATTAAGAGTACATACTTTCATAGGGGGAAAGTATAAATATAGAAATATAGAATATAACAAATCAAGAAGATACTATAAGTGATCTCTACAATAAAACAGTTTAGTGCAGGATGTACAAAGATATTAATAGGAGGAGGTGCAAAACAGAAAAACGGATTAACCTTTATTTAAACATTAAATATTAAATATTAAGCCTGACAAAGTAATTAACGTCTAATATATTGCTTTCCTGCAATGTTAACTATGTTGAAGCACTTACTTTAACTGATATTATACACATTAATGATACTCTTATGTATGTAGATAGAATAAGAAATGTGCAGAATATGACAGTTTAATGGTGGAGGTACACACATATTGATAGATGTCTTGTAATGCACTGTTGAGGAACCTGTGACCCAAGTTTTTCATTCATTGCATAACTACACCGTAGTTGTGTATGATATGTCAATAAACCTTTGAAAATCTTGAAAGGGATGTGCAAAATAGCCATAATATACAGTCTTTAATTAACTATTAGTAGAGAATAACGAGTAATGAATATACTGTATTACTTGTTTCCATTCATGTCAATTGCAGATACATGTTTAGTCTTCTCAAGCACCAACTATCAAATATCTCTCCTGATTGTTGGCACTTGACAATCACCTTACCTGCATTTTACTCAGGTGTAACTAAAGTCTGATTTAAGGGTTGTTTATATTTCACATCATTAATCAGAATCTGCAAAGTAACTCAAATAAATGCAGTGGAGTAAAAATACCAGGTTAACCTCTGAATTGTAATGGAGTAGAATTACAAAGTAACAATGAGCTGTCATGTGGGTATATATTAATGCTGCGCATTATGGACACAAGTGATTTTCACCCATTTATTAATTATATGTTTTACATTTGATAACACCAATGTGTTTAATACTGGCAACTTCTAATTGTGGGAAAAACGAAAACGTTCAGTAGAGACGTCCCATAGAACATTTTGCGAAACACAATAGCCAGCATGTGTAGTTCTGGGGGGGTGTTCGATTCCAGTTTTGGATAATCTGGCGTGGTTTCGTTCCATTACGGGAACTGTAGTCCTAAACGATAGCGATAGCTGGGGATTATGGGTAGTGTAGTGTCTTCGGCCATCCTAAACTCAGAAATGTTGACAATCGCAATGATGCTCGAAATGTCCCTTATAGGCCTATGTCTGTTTCCGGTTATTTTTATTTTGAAATTCAGTTCCTGACGGACACCAAAAAAGCCCGAGATTATGGAATTAAACCAATAAATAAAAGCAAGGATAATTGTGTGTTATTGGTGAGTAAATAACAGTGTGTTATTTTGAAAAGAATAAAAAATTAGAAGGAAAGAAATATTTAAAAATACAGATTTCAGTATCCTGAGGCTCTGAGCCCCATTTATTTTCCTCACAGACGGCAACAAAAGTCAGAAATTATACGATTTAAAATAAAAGCAATAATTGTGGCTTGATATTGAGTAAAAACATGTTTTTATGAACCACACAGTTTCCGGTCTTCCACGACCCGACCGGAGAAAAAGACTGTGCTGCAGCCTGCAGGCACGAAACACGTTACCAGTAGAAATACATTGCTTTTAAAATCGTGCTGTCCAACACGAAAAAAAGGGGCAAATCGTGATGGTGAACACGAATCAATAGATTAAAAATCGTGTTGGTGAACACGAAATGCCGTGAGACTGGGTTGATATATCACTCAGTATAACAGGCCTACTGTCTTTATTTGCTGTAGTTTAGTAGATATCTACAAACAAAGAGTCGATATTTTTCTAAAACCATTTAGTGCTTCACATAATAAAATACACAACGGCTGTAGTGGTAGCCTGTTTTAGAAGACGTATGTGCGTGTGTGGTGTACCGTGTAGGTGTGTGTTGTACAGTGTGTGCGTAGATGCAGCGGACAGACAGATTACTCTCCCTCTGCTTACTTGTAATACTTGTAAATAAAAGTTTTGGCCTGTCATTTATTTTCCTGATTGTAGCGACCAGAGAGAGAGGGAGAGGGGGGGGGGGATATATCCAGTCTCTGATAGTGTTACGTTATTATGAGAGTGCTCTGTTTGATTCTGAAATTATATATATTTGTATAAATATATCCATATATGTGTGTGTGTGTGTGTGTGTGTGTGTGTGTGTGTCCGCATCTGTAGCCTGTTATTGTCTCATTATACCGCACTGTGAATGAATCAAAGTAAATATATAAGTCGTCATGAACACATCTGTCCGTCAGACAGAGGGCTGCTGTGCCTCCTGTCATCATTAATGGACGTCTCTTAGATGACCGCTCAGAGGAGAGGAGTTCTCATTTCTCTAACCGCCTGCTGCTTCCCCTCCTCTCTCCTCGGCTCCTCCACTCGCATCTCGGGACTAAGTCTCGAGGATAGGAGTCAAGGAGGGGAGTTAGAGAAATGAGAAAGGGCCCCTGTCTCATGTTTTCCTCCTTGTTTCTTGTATGGTCCCTCTCCCTGTGTTTTCCTTCCTGTCGTTAGTTTCCCTGGGGCCTATACTACGAACCTGGTTCAACCTAACCTGGATATGTTTGAGTTAGCCGGTTGGCCTAATCCAAAACATACGCGCTCTCGCTAAACTGTACTACGACGCTGGTTATCAAGTGGATCGCTCAAGCCAGCCGTGTCCTATCTAGTTAGGTGCGCGTTCACATGAAAGGGGTGGTATTTGGAGCATTCGACCAATCACAAACATGGAGAAGTGTACTGACAGCACAGCGTCATACTTCCTGAATGAAAAGTGAACTTTAATACTAGTCAAAAATGAAGAAGTTAAACTTTAAACATCCATGACTTAAACACTTTATCCAGGATAAAAGCCACATAGCTGCACCTGCACGGTGAATACAGCTGGAAAAAGAAAAAGTGTTTGAATGCGTACATTAACAGGTTTATGATATCACTGCCCCGTCTAAAACACGATCTGACTTCAATTACATTTGTCTCGAGTGTTTCGTCAACTTATGTGTTGCTTAAAATAATACTTCTGCATACAGTATGTGACACAGTGAGTGTTGCACGGCCAGATACGGCTCAGCTGACTCAGATAAGGAGATATATGATACATTATGAAGTGATATGCCGCGGACTGTACTTAATGTACTCTGATCCGGTTACTTATGTTGTGGCCGATATTTAAGTAAGCTTTCTTAACGCTAATGTTATAATAGTCAGATTGCTCTGAAGATGGAGGTGATATTCTATTCATGTTCACGTTCACACAGTCGGTGATTTTTGCCGGCCGTCTTTCCTGCGACGGCAGTTTTTCTGTATTTCCTTTCTCCTGTAATATGACTTGATCGCTTTAAACTCCGCACACTGAGCTCTGATTGGTCAGCAGGCGGTGCTTTCACTGAGTTGAGCTCTTAAGCCTGCAACCTAACCTGGGGCCTATACTACGAAGCTGGTTCAACATAACCTGGATATGTTTGAGTTAGCCGGTTGGCCTAATCCAAAACCTACGCGCTCTCGCTAAACTGTACTATGACGCTGGTTATCAAGTGGATCGCTCAAGCCAGCCGTTTCCTATCTAGTTAGGTGCGCGTTCACATGAAAGGGGTGGTATTTGGAGCATTCGACCAATCACAAACATGGAGAAGCGCACTGACAACGCAGCGTCATACTTCCTGAATGAAAAGTGAACTTTAATACTAGTCAAAAATGAAGAAGTTAAACTTTAAACATCCATGACTTAAACACTTTATCCAGGATAAAAGCCACATAGCTGCACCTGCAAGGTGAATACAGCTGGCAAAAGAAAAAGTGTTTGAATGCGTGCATTAACAGGTTTATGATATCACTGTCCCGTCTAAAACACGATCTGACTTTAATTACATTTGTCTCGAGTGTTTCATCAACTTAATGTGTTGCTTAAAATAATACTTCTGCATACAGTATGTGACACTGTGAGTGTTGCACGGCCAGATATGGCTCAGCTGACTCGGATAAGGAGATATATGATACATTATGAAGTGATATGCCGCGGACTGTACTTAATGTACTCTGATCCGGTTACTTATGTTGTGGCAGATATTTAAGTAAGCTTTCTTAACGCTAATGTTATAATAGTCTGATTGCTCTGAAGATGGGAGGTGATATTATATTAATGTTCACGTTCACACAGTCGGTGATTTTTGCCGGCCGTCTTTCCTGCATCGGCAGTTTTTCTGTATTTCCTTTCTCCTGTAATATGACTTGATCGCTTTAAACTCCGCACACTGAGCTCTGATTGGTCAGCAGGCAGTGCTTTTACTGAGTTGAGCTCTTAGCCTGCAACCTAACCTGGTCCCGACCAGGTTAGCTGCTTAGCATATATTACCATGGAGATCTAGCCTGCTAAAAAGAGAACCAGCTTCGGATGACCGGAAAGCCGGAGTTTTCCCTGAATTTAGCCGGCTAAGCGAAAATCCTGCTTCGCAGTATACCCCCCTGGTGTGTCTGATTGTCTAATTGTGTTCACCTGTTGCCCTTGTGTTTCTGCCTCCCCTGCCCAGCTGTTTCTCGTCTCATGATTACCCCTCCCTGTATTTAGTCTTGTCTTTTCCTGTGTTGCCTCGTCAGTTCATTCTTTGTTTGTCCTCCCTTCACGTCACGTTTCATGTTTTTCTCTCCAGTCTTCCTCTATGTTTTTCACGGTCAGGTTTTGTGTTATTGTTTTCCTGAGCTACCGTTTGATTCATGCCATGTTTTGTTATCAGCTTTAAATAAAGCTTGCTTTTTGTTTCTAAACCTTTTCCGTTTTTGTAGTTTGCATTTGGGTCCTACCTTTTTCCGCGATCATTACAGCGATCATAACACCATTTCTGTCAGCTCAGATTTGATTTCTGCTTTTTTTTAAACTTTAGGATTTGCTCATGTGTTGTGTAGGCTACTGCCTGAATATGCTGAATGAAAGGCAGGTGTTCCTATGAATCAAGTCTCTGAGCAGAGGACACTTTTTTGATACTAAATATCTTTCTGAGGGGACATTGTTCTGTTGTCTCACAAAATAGACTTAAGTTAAAACATCAGATTTTTCTTTTCTCTTGTATTTATTTGCAATGCATTCAATATTTAGGTCATCCTAAAGTAACTGAAAGTAATCTGGTTACATTACTTTTATATTTTGATACTCAGATTAGGTTACTAATTACATTTTTTAACAAGTAACCAGTAGTTGTAATCAAATTCATTTTAAAAACGTAACCCTCCCAAGCTGGTGACAAGTAAGAAACAATTTTAATAGATGTCCGTTTAAAGAAGGAACTAAAAGGATATTGTTGCCTGAAATATGCCTAAAATGTATTGATGAGAGCAATCACTTTATCAATTTAGCAGAAAGCGTGATCAAAGTTGTTGTTTTCACACAAGCTAAAGGACGAACATTAATTTCCTGGTACATAAACTCTGTGTCCCCAGACCACAGCTGATATTATTGGAGTTCAAGTACCTGTCACTGTAAATATTGATGACATTTGTTCAAAAGCAATACTGCCTTTGATTTATTACCACCTTCACTGACAGGTTGGCTAAATAAATACACTTTTTAGTTATTGCTTGGCCCCTTGGTGAAGAGCACACCTAATTCTTATGCCCTGTCTTGTTTATGTTATGTTCTTTTTTACATTGTTTTCTGTCTTTAGACGTTTTTTGTGTGTTTTCTCTCCTCATATATTTGTGTGGCAAAACACTTGTGCTTTCATCCGGGACATGTGACACGGAGCAGCTTCTTTGATCAGGAACGCTGCGAGAAACAACCTCAGACTACAGAGGGCATTCTGAAGGAATTCAACTGCACTGATATTGCATTGAAGATTTGGAAATAAGCCTCTTTCATAAGTAGTTGGTAAAAATGTATAATTTTAAGGTAATAACCTCAAAATGTGACATTCTTTACATAATGCATACTTTTAAAGTCTATTGGATTTAGTATTTTCCAAGGATCAAAGATTGAGTTCCTCACACATGTAAAGAAACAGGAAACCTTACTAACAAGGGGTGGACAGTTTAAATAAGCTCCAAATAATGAAATTACTTTTATAAGATTGCAAAATAATTCTGGTTAATTACATTTTGGGTTTCTGTGATCTTAATTTTGACTAATATAGTAGAACTGCGTTAGTTTGTTTACAATCTGATAATCTAGTTACTATGGAAGCCCATTTCCGCCACTTAAAAAAAATCATAATGTCATAATTATGAGATAGAAAGTCATAATAATGAGATAAAAAGTCATAATTATGAGATAAGAAAGTCGAAATAATGAGATAAAAAGTCATAATTATGAGATAAGAAGTGCGCATGCGCTGCAGTGGCGCTGTCTTCAAAGGTCCCTTCATCACCTTGCTGCTCTCCACCATGCAAACGGCATCTAGTCCTAAATAAGGTAACTATTACACGTGACTTTTGTAAATGTTATGACTTTTTATCTCATAATTTCGACTTTCTTATCTCATAATTATGACTTTTTATCTCATAATTTCGACTTTCTTATCTCATTATTATGACTTTTTATCTCATTATTATGAATTTTTATCTCATAATTATGACTTTTCATGGGGATTTTATTTTTTTCAAGTGGCGGAAATGGTCTTCGATAAGTTACAGATTAGTCAGATAAAAAATGTAAACTTGTATTTACGTTGCTGTTAAATCTCTTTCTCTTTCTCTTTTAGTTTCTCAGAACTACCAACATTTCTTTCCAAACAAACTGCACAACGGAGACTTTGATGATATATTTTCTGTCTCAGCCTGTCCTCCTACAAAAAGCGACCATATAGGCCGATTGTTCATGCCCTTATTACGACCCAGAGACACGTTTTAAAGTGAATGTTGTTTCTTACACGACCACTCGAGGTGCTCTAGTGGTCGTGTAAGAAACAACATGCTCCCGGCCCGTTCATTGCAAACGCTCCGGAGGGACGTTTATTCACAAATAACCCTCTCTGGAAAATCCTAAATTGTGGAATAGTTTGGCCATTACAATGCTTTTTGATTCGATTTCTGGTGAGAAGTGTATATTGTACTCTTAGGGTGCGTTCACACCTGCCTTGTATAGTCCGGTTGAATCGAACCTTGGTGCGTTTAGCCGCTTGGTGCGGTTCATTTGGGTCGGTGTGAACGCAGTCCGAGACCTCTTAAGTGAACTAAACAACCGGACTCTGGTCCGCTAAAATAGGTGGTCTCGGAGCGCTTGCTTGCGAACTCTGGAGCGGTTCATTGCTGGTGTGAACGCAGTCCGCACCAAAACATAGGAAGCACAGTATTTACGTGTCACAAGAACGCGGATATCTTCAAAAATCTTTAGCGAAAGAGTCTTTCAAGACATCCGCGGTTGTTTAGTTAAAGAGTAAAGCAGAATTAAGTGTTGAACAGTGTCGTGTAAAGTAAAAATTCTCCGTCAGCTACATAAAAGTAAGAACACCTGTCGTTGGTGAAATGCCCCTCCTCTGCAGAACGTCTCTCATGGATAATTATCCATAATTATCCACATTATCCCGCTTATGGGATGTGTAGGATCTATAGTTTGATAGACATTACGAAGATGATTTGAGGTCAACGTGTATGCAGCTTCCATGTAAAGTTAGCGTGTGTGAAAACAGTTTTTCCGGTCTCGAAGTTTTCATAATAAAACCGGATATATTCCCCTCACTGTCAAATGATTACACAGTGATATCAGCATTACTCATCCACTAAAAAACATCAGTTTATCCTTGTTAATTACACAACATTGATTGGTTTAAATTGTGTACAATGCTTTTGTGTTTTTAACCTTCGATTTAGAGAAACAAATAGTTTTTTCGGAGTTAAGACACTACAGTTTCCGAAGACACACACTACACTACCCAGAATCCCCAGCTATCGTTTGGGACTACAACATCCGCCTTGCTTTACAAACCCTGTGATTAGTCATCAAGCTCTGTGATTGGATGTTGGAGTTGCAGTGTGACAAGGTTACGCTGAGCGTCACAGCTCTATGAAATGGAATGGAACCACGGCAGACTTTCCAAAACTGGAATTGGACGTGTCCAGCCCCCGGCTTCAACCCCCCCCCCATATGCCGGCTATTGTGTGTTTCGCAACATGTTCTATGGCACGTCTCTTTATACGACGTTTTCGTATTTCCCACAATTAGAAATTGCCAGTATTAAACTGTGTACACCCTGGAGGTTTAGGGGATACGAAACACAGTGGTGTTATCAAATTTAAAACATATAATCAATACATGGGTTTAAAATAGCTTGTGTCCATAATGGGCAGCATTAATATACCCACATGACACCTAAGGTCAGAAGAGCTTTATTTAACAGCTGGTCTTATGTCTGTTACCCCTCCTGTTGTTCATTGATAAGCCTGAAACATACACTTGTCAAGGTTCAGAGGCAAATGTTGCAAATATGGCAGTAGCCATCGATCATCTTAAGATAAGATAACAATAATATATACTTTATTGATCCCAAGTTGGGAAATGTTTTTGTTACAGCAGCATACTACTTTGTTCTACTCCACTACAATTCAGAGGTTAACCTGGTATTTTTACTCCACTACATTTATTTTAGTTACTTTTCAGATTCTGATTAATTATGTGAAATATAAACAACCCTTACATCAGACTTTAGTTACACCTGAGTCAAATTCAGGGAAGGTGATTGTCAAGTGCCAAAATAAACTATGCAATATATTGGATGTTAAGTACTTTGACAGACTTCATATTTATCTGTGGATACCCCCAACGTTTTTTTGTTATTCAAAAGAAGACCTTGACTTAAAGTATTCTTTAAAGTTTAAATAAAGCCTTATTAGTTTGTCTGTTTTGCACATCCTCCTGTTAATATCTTTGGACGTCCTGCTCCTGCACTAAACTGTTTTATTGTAGAGATCACTACAGTATCTTCTTGATATTTTCTATATTTCTATCATGCCTTCTACTTTCCCCCAATTTTGTATGTAGGCTACTCTTAATATTTAAATGTTTTCATCAAATAAAACGTATTCAACAACAAAATTCAATAATGTGCTTTAACCACTAGGCGGTGCGGGTTAAAAAACCAGTGGTGTAGTTAATAAAACATAATAATATCAAACATAAGACTATTAACTTTATTGTGAAATTAAAACAGAAAATACAGTTTCTGTCTCTCGATTTGAAGCTTATGCATTGTACCATGAACCTGTATAGACCTGTAACAGTCAACTGCATGAGGAGTTGGAAAGGTAGAAAATAATATCTTTAAAAACTACAAAAAAATCTCTTTCTATCAGCTGTGCACCGTTATGGCGTAAATATAGCCTATCTACCAATTGGATCAAATATAAAAGTCAGCCGAATTAGTGTTGATACTGCAAGGAGACGTATTGTGTGAAAAGAAATGGAAGATGTTGTTTAATTGATAATATATTAATGATCCACGTCACATATTCAGTTTTGGCGGCATTTCTTCCAGTTTGTCAAAAGGTCTTCTGATCAGGGCTCTCTAAATAAATATCTAGGGCAGATATGTAATATTTAATGCAGCCGAATCGTGTATTACAATGCCGTTATGTGATGACTTCCAAAGAGAAAAGCAAGAACACTCGGAATAAAGTATTATGTTATTTAAAAAAATGTTTTTCCGATTTCATATCATATAAACACCATATCCCGACCTGCATTGCGGCTAAAACAATCAATGTTTTAGCCTATCAAAACCTTTGAAAAAAGAAAGGTGTCTCTCAGAATCGAAAGAGAAAAACCTATGGGAAAAACACAAAAGCATTGTACACAAATTAAACCAATACATGTCGTATAATTAACAAGGATAAACTGATGTATTTTAGTTGATGAGTACTGCATATATCACTGTTAAATCATTTGATCATTGGTTTTATTATGAAAACGTCGAGACCGGAAATATTGTTTTCAACCCGTAACTGCTGCCGCATTCCTCAAATCATCTTCGTAATATCTATCAAACTATAGATCCTACATATCGATTCCTGGACGTGGATTCTAAAAGTACAATATACACTTCTCCGCTAGAAATCTAATCAAAAAGCGTTTTAAATGGCCAAACTATCCTACATTTAGGATTTTTACAGAGAGGTTTATTTGTGAATAAACGACCATCTGTAACGTTTGCATTCAACGGGAGCACTAGAGGGCGAAAACTTTAAAACGTAATTATAGGACGTATTAAGCGCTTGAACAAACAACCTATTTGGTCGTAATAAGGGCCTGAACAATCGGTCTATTTGGTCGTATGAGTTGGAGGACTTGTTGTTCTGTCTTCATCCGAACAAGAAGATTAATCAATGTGTTCATATATAGTAAGCATTATGGCTACAACTAGCAGCCTCGCTAAAGTAAATGTCCAAGGGAAAAAACTGTACAATTCAAACAAACTAGAATCTCAGTTCTAAGATATATGAGTAAACCACATAGGATAATTAACTACACATGAGTTGTGTTACTTTGGGATCTCTGTCAAAGAGTCTGTCGGTTGTTGGCTAGGGATAGCTTCTCTAGCTATTTTGTTGTGTTTTCTCTAAGCAAATGTATTTTCTCTGAGAGGAAGAGAGATATTGATATGCATATATTTCATTTATTTGGAAGGGAGAACACCACTAGTTTGGAGTCTGAATCCTGAGAGCAATAAAGCGAGGCTTATACAGAACTAAACAAATTGCAATCAAAATATACTTCATCACGTTAAGTTTAAGCAATTATGTTGTCTATCGCCTCTTAAACAATGTGTTGCAAAGGTGCTTCTTTCAAGCAAAAACCAACAGGTTTCTGTTGTCACCGACAAGCTGCTTGACTTTCTGGACGGACAGATGGAGTCAAAAGGAGCCTGCGAAATTATGAAAATACATGGGGAGTCTGATTATTCATTGCAACAACGATTGTCATCATTTACTCACTCTCAATGAGTCTGGCCCTATTTGTTTTCTTGAGAAGGTCACTGTGACAACTATTCTCTGCAAAGGCTTGAATATTCATCCCCGGTGTTAGAGCATCTTTAATAGAGTGTATGGTTTTCTCCAAAAGAAAGAAAGATTGCATCTGCAGTTTCATTATCTTTCTGTATAAAAACGGTGCCTATGTGCTCCCTCTGGCTTTCAACACCAACTTCTCAAGATAAAGTCTGACATCAGTAATTATAATGATATTTCACATTGGTTCAAAAGCCCAACTTTCCATTCAATGAAATTGCAACATTGCCTTCATTTTATATTCACCATAGCCAAACAGGCTGTTGTTTTTATTAATCTCTTATCAATAATTTAATAAGCAAACATGCCTTGTGAAAAGTGATCCACGAACCAAGGGAAAGCAGTCAACCTGCCTCAGTGTATAAAGAACATATGTAGGTTGTTCAAGCCTCTTGCACAGTGCACATGTGAGGGTAGTGATTGACTAATTTTGGCAGTGGAAAAAACATTATGTCTGAACTGTTGCAACTCACATTATTACAGGAGCAATCTACAAATATGCATAGCAAAAGTCAGCAACACTGCCCAACAACGGTGTTAACTCAAAATGGATCAGTGGTGCAGTGATGATGTATTTTTGTATGATACTGACACATTTCGTTCATGAGGATGATCGTCACATATAAACACCACTTTTAGGATCGTTGTTGCTTAATTACAATTGCCGTAAGTCAAAAGCTAATGTTAGGCTATCAACAAATTACCTGACCGTCGCGTCACGTCCCCACCGCTAAGCTAAAGGTGGCTTTGATAAGAGGGAACCGAGAACTTCTAAAATGCCAACTCATTTCGGGGTTTAGAACTCACTACTGCATCACCCAATATAGCCAAGCTTTCCAGCCTTCATGACTAATTGTCCACAGGCTGACAAACCCTGTCCTCTAGCAATGTTCTCTCATCTTACAGACTCAAATATGCATAACACCAAAGGTTTTTCAAATCTTACATGTGTGGCGTGAGACAACGCTCTCGGGCTCTGTCAAAAGCTGCCTAAACAAATCACACACACCAAATAAGAGGGAACATCAAAGCCACTGAATACTACAATGATAACACTTATGAACATAGAACGAAGTGTTAAAAACTGGATTTTCTTTCACATATTAGCACCATTTTTGGTTCATATAAATACAGGATAGCAAAGGCCACTGCAAAATCATTAAACTTTTCATGTGAAGTGTAAGCTTCACAAGCTTTTCTGCATTGCAATTTCACATTCATTACATATTGGTCAGTCCATACAAATGTAACTTTAATGCAAACAAGAAAGACCTTGTAAAGGGTAGGGTTGATGAAACTGACCAATTATATTTCAAAGTGCCACTAAATGTAAAATGCATTGTTAAGAAACATTTAAAAGCCACGTCGAAGGTTTGTTTGTGGCTTTCAGCTGATTGTAACATTCTTAACCGATAGCTATCATACAGCAGCAGCATCGATATGATTCTTTCCAAAGTGAGAGTAACATTAAAACCCATCGTATTGTACCATAAATAACTGTACAACAAATTATAAAAAATGCGACAGACATTTGAGGTGTTGTACATTAATTACTTGGGTTATTATTGTTATGGAATCCCACCTTTCTAAAAGGTTCAATTATTTTGAAATAAAAGACAGCAAACTTTTCCTCCTGGACTATGTGTGTGTCAGTTCACCGAAATGTCTTGGTTCTAACTATTTTGGCTATTAGAATCTTTCCACACAAAGAGTTTGCTTTGTCAGTCACAGTCAAAAGCAACAAACACCAAAACTGGATACCTTTTTAATACGTCAAATCATTTGACAGGGCTCGACTCAGTTCAAATGACCAGTAATACCAACCATAACAACTTTTGTTAGAATTCAAATTACAAATGGGTATCCCTTCAGCTAGCTGCTAATGCTTCCAGCACATACACATATATTATTAAATATAAACTCAAAGGCACAGTATTAAAAGTGCACAAACAAAATACGTCAAGGTTCAACAGAGTTCAAACTGTGACAGCTCCATTAGAGTCTTACCTTGACTCCTGGGCTGCAGCGTAGGGAAACTCTTAGGTTCATCTCTTGCTTAGTGAAATCCATCTCCTTCAGTCCGGCTGTGGTTGTGGTCGTTAGGTGTGCACGAGATGATGCACTTTCGACAACTATAGTCCTTTATTTGAGCACTTTGGCTTATAAGGAGTTCTTACAATTCATACGTTTTGTTTTAGGGGCTTTGATGCTACAATATGTTCATATGATAGTGATATTCTGATATGAGACTGGATATATTGTAGATATTGTAATATTTCAAGTATTTTCTTAAACATTGCATCACAGTAAAGTGATGTCATTTTCTAAACTAACCAGAGCTGTTCTTTTAATTGCCATTACCCACATAGTTATTATATCCACAATACTAATGATTCATGTCCCTTAATTCTCATTCTCTACATTTTTTTTTTGAAAGCATACATTTTCTTCATATTGGCACACATTTACACACATTTTTATATGATTTTCTTAATGTCGCCCAGCAATATTTGAACCTTGAATTATTTTTGAAATAGTATTGTTGTATATCTTAACATGTTGTAAATAATATATTCAGTGATTCTCAAACAAGCCATTACAAATGCATAGTGGAGTTGAAATTGTTGACATATTTACATTTCATGCGACAATGAATGCAACATTCATATGGCTAAAGAAATGAATGGTAACTGTCACACTTATTTTAAAGTGGGCCTTGAGATGTACACCTGTCTTTGAGACGGAGGCAGTGAATATCAGCCGGGGGTCACAGACTGACAGTGATTGAATCAAAATGACACATCCATTGTCGATTGGCAGTGCATTAGAGTGCAAATGAGGCTTTCAAAACCTATTTTTCAACATGGGAAAGTGCGGCGAGGGGCCAGTGGCTCTGCGTTGACAGCGTCTTAATATTTGTCCTCCTATAGTGGTTTCCTAATGGTCCTACTTAAGAAAAACCTTATGCTTCTTTATCATACCGAGATGCAGTGCTACCTGACAAGAAAGGACATTTCCAATGAAGTGACTGCAGATAGCATTCTGCCATGTGAAGAAGAAAGGTATATGTGCACAAAGCAAGCAGACCTTTTCGATCATACTATATTTTTGGAGTTATTGGACAAGTACAAATCTAAATCCGGCTGTTATTCTTATTCCTAAACCCACATGAGTGACTCATGTGAATAAAAAGGCTGGAGCCGTCCGATCTTTCGAGTGTGAATCTACGCAGGCGGTCTGAATCGCAGACAGGATGTCATCACTTTGTTTGGAGGAAACAACATTCTGACACCTTAGAGGAGAGTGGCGGTGTGCTGTTGGTCTCTGGAGAGACATTTTCCTGGCAAACGAAGGATACTGTCAAAATGCATGCACGCGCACACTCGGCTAAACAAGCCAACAATTTAAGCAGGCAGTCATAATACATCCACACGCACTCGCTGAAGCTTTAACAGTAGGCAAGATTGCTGGGTCCAGACAGCACTTTCACACCTCTCTGTCTTCCTCATCTCTCATTTGTCCCTGTTTTGCGATGACAGGGCCCACTGGGGGAGTTGTGTGAAGGACAGGGGAGAGATGCTGTTGATGCGCGTGCCCGAGTCTGGAAAATGCATGCTTTTCAAAAGTGCTTGACAAGGGCAATTTAAGAGAGTCAGAACATTCTATTTTAAAACTATAATAAGTAATGTGTTTTTATCAGATTTAACTTGTTAAGAATCCATTGGTTAATTAAACTAAGTAAGATGTTAACTGTAAAGTGTCTGATACAAGATAAAGACAATGACAAGGCATAAAAGGCAAGGCAAGGCAAGGCAAAGTTTATTTATATAGCACCTTTCAGCACACGGCAACCCAAAGTGCTTTACAAAATACAATAAAAGACATTTAAGAATAAATACAGTAGAAGCACATTATGAAATAGCATTTAAAAACAGGCATTTAAAAAGCAAAGATAATAAAATAAACACAACAGGTATAAAATACATGAATAAAAGCCATTCTGCACAACTGCAGTGTGAATATGAGCAACTCACTCAAATGCAGCGTCAAAAAGCGAACCTGCAGGATTCAGGGAGTTTGTTCGAGATGGTCGGGGCATAAAAACTAAACGCTGGTTCTCCATGTATAATTGGAGACCCGTCCCAGAAGACCTGAGACTCCTGGATGGTTCATAGTTCTGCAGGAGATCGTTAATATAATTTGGTCCTAAACCATTCAGTGCTTTATAAACCAGCAGCAGTATTTTGAAATCTATTCTTTGACACAGAGGAAGCCAGTGTAAATACTTCAGAACTGGAGTGATGTGATCCACTTTCTTAGTGTTGGTGAGGACTCGAACAGCGGCGTTCTGAATCAGCTGCAGCTTTCTAATAGATTTTTTAGTGAGACCTGTAAAGACACCATTGCAGTAGTCGAGTCTGCTAAAGATAAAAGCATGGACAAGCTTTTCTAAATCCTGTTGTGACATTAGTCTTTTAATCCTACATATGTTCTTCATGTGGTAGTATGCAGACTTAATAACTGTTGTAATGTGACTGTTAAATGTTTTCGGTCTTTTTCCGGTATTTGTTAATGACGATGTGCTGTGAGATGTGAGACTGGAATTGCACAGGGGAAAATAATGTATCTTTAGATGCGGATTTTGTTAAACTAATACGTTTTCGCTGTGGACCAACACTATACATTGACGGGGAAGGGGGTAGCAATAAAGATAACACCATTAAACAGTTACACAACATAACAGAAATAATATCGATAGCAGCGTCCCTAGCAACCACCTTGGTAACAATGAAAACGTTCTATGGACGCAATTTCCTGAAGTAATCTACATAATAACTAGCAAACTAAAGATCATGTACATCCACTGCACACATAATCTGAAATAACAACTCATATTTCTCGCATCAAATGACATCAAAACGCATTTTATTGGCCAAACTAACTTTAAAATAGGCATTTTCCACCGAGAATAAAACGAAGTTCGGCCATGTTTTTTTTTCTGCATGGAGAAATTTGAAGATCACGTGACATAGCCATTGGAATGAATGGTGAAAAAAACGGGGTTTGTCAAAGAGAGCACATGGTGTAGTCCAAACGATAGCTGGGGATTCTGGGTAATGTAGTGTCTTCTGCCATCCTTTACTCCGAAAAAGCATTTGTTTCTCCGAATCGAAGGGGAAAAATACAAAAGCATTGCACACTATTTAAACCAATCAATGTTGTGTAATTAACAAGGATAATCTGGTGTTTTTTAGTCGATGAGTAGTGCAGATATCACTGTAAAATCAATCGACAGTAAGGGGAATACTTACTTCCGGGTGTACAATTCTCCGTTATCCAATGAGAATGGATGCTCACATTGCCTTTAAGGGCAGCCGACACAAACGAATGCCGTGCTTCCATGAGCGTCAAATCCCGCCAGAGATGAGAATACATTGCAATCAGTTGAAAGCTATTTGCTAACCTTTATGAAGCTGAAGGAGCCTAGGAGCGTCACAACTGCACGCCATGGACACTGACCAAACGTCGCTCCTGGACGATTATGGAGTGAGAGTGTGTTGCTGACAGAGGCACTGACTGCTTGTCTAATTTTCATAATTGTGTCAGTGAAGAAGGAGGCACATTCATTGCAGGCCCTGGTGGATAGAAATTCCAGCCTGTCCTCCTACAAAAAGCGACCATACAGTATAGGCCGATTGTTCATGCCCTTATTACGACCCAGAGACACGTTTTAAAGTGTATGTTGTTTCTTACACGACCACTGCTCTAGTGGTCGTGTAAGATACAACATGCTCCCGGCCCGTTCATTGCAAACGCTCCGGAGGGACGTTTATTCACAAATAACCCTCTCTGGAAAATCCTAAATTGCGGAATAGTTTGGCGTTTAAAATGCTTTTTGATTCGATTTCTGGCGAGTGTATATTGTACTCATAGAATCCATGTCCAGTCGATGTGTAGGATCTATAGTTTGATAGATATTACGAAGATGATGTGAGGTCTCGCCAGGATAACGTTTATGCAGCTTCCATGTAAAGTTAGCATAGGTGAAAACAGTTTTTCCGGTCTCGAAGTTTTCATAATAAAACCGGATATATTCCCCTCACTGTCAAATGATTACACTGTGATATCTGCATTACTCATCCACTAAAAAACATCAGTTTATCCTTGTTAATTACACAATATTGATTGGTTTAAATTGTGTACAATGCTTTTGTTTTTTTAACCTTTGATTCAGGGAAACAAATAGTTTTTTCGGAGTTAAGACACTACAGTTTCCGAAGACACACACTACACTACCCAGAATCCCCAGCTATCCTTTGGGACTACAACATCCACCTTGCTTTACAAACCCTGTGATTAGTCATCAAACCCTGTGATTGGATGTTGGAGTGGCAGTGTGACAAGTTTACGCTGAGCGTCAACAGCTCTTTGAAATGGAATGGAACCACGGCAGACTTTCCAAAACTGGAATTGGACGGGTCCAGCCCCCCCCCTCCCTTAGTTTGTCTGTTTTGCACATCCTCCTGTTAATATCTTTGGACGTCCTGCTCTAAACTGTTTTATTGTAGAGATCACTACAGTATCTTCTTGATATGTTCTATATTTCTATCATGCCTTCTACTTTCCCCCAATTTTGTATGTAGGCTACTCTTAATATTTAAATGTTTTCATCAAATAAAACGTATTCAACAACAACATTCAATAACGTGCTTTAACCACTAGGCGGTGCGGGTTAAAAAAAACAGTGGTGTAGTTAATAAAACATAATAATATCAAACATAAGCCTATTAACTTTATTGTGAAATTAAAACGGTAAAGGAAAATACAGTTACAGTCTCTCGATTTGAAGCTTATGCATTGTACCATGAACCTGTATAGACCTGTAACAGTCAACTGCATGAGGAGTTGGAAAGGTAGTAAATAATATCTTTAAAAACTACAAAAAAATCTCTTTCTATCAGCTGTGCACCGTTATGGTGTAAATATAGTCCATCTACCAATTGGATCAAATGTAAAAGTCAGCCGAATTAGTGTTGATACTGCAAGGAGACGTATTGTGTGAAAAGAAATGGAAGATGTTGTTTAATTGCTAATATATTAATGATCCACGTCACATATTCAGTTTTGGTGGCATTTCTTCCAGTTTGTCAAAAGGTCTTCTGATCAGGGCTCTCTAAATAAATATCTACGGCAGATATGTAATATTCAATGCAGCCGAATCGTGTATTACAATGCCGTTATGTGATGACTTTCAAAGAGAAAAGCAAGAACACTCGGAATAAAGTATTATTTTATTTAAAAAAATGTTTTTCCGATTTCATATCATATAAACACCATATCCCGACCTGCATTGCGGCTAAAACAATCAATGTTTTAGCCTATCAAAACCTCTGAAAAAAGAAAGGTGTCTCTCAGAATCGAAAGAGAAAAACCTATGGGAAAAACACAAAAGCATTGTACACAATTTAAACCAATAAATGTCGTATAATTAACAAGGATAAACTGATGTTTTTTAGTTGATGAGTACTGCATATATCACTGTTAAATCATTTGATCATTGGTTTTATTATGAAAACGTCGAGACCGGAAATATTGTTTTCAACCCGTAACTGCTGCCGCATTCCTCAAATCATCTTCAGCAAGAACACTCGGAATAATGTTTTTTTTAATTTTTTTTATTCCGATTTCATATCAGATAAGCACCATATCCCGACATGCATTGCGGCTAAAACAATCAATGTTTTAGCCTATCAAAACCTCTGAAAAAAGAAAGGTGTCTCTCAGAATCGAAAGAGAAAAACCTATGGGAAAAACACAAAAGCATTGTACACAATTTAAACCAATAAATGTCGTATAATTAACAAGGATAAACTGATGTTTTTTAGTTGATGAGTACTGCATATATCACTGTTAAATCAAACAATGCGAAAACTTTAAAACGTAATTATAGGACGTATTAAGCGCTTGAACAAATGACATATTTGGTCGTAATAAGGGCCTGAACAATTGGCCTATTTGGTCGTATGAGTTGGAGGACTTGTTGAGAAATTCAGAGGCTACTGACACTGGGGGGTTTGTTAGTCTGTCGACGGTAGCACACAGGGCACGTGAGTTGTTTTTGTTTTTGGTAATGATGTCAGAGAAGAAAGACTGTTGTGCCTTTTTTTTCCTGATTATAGATGCAGAGTCTCTCTTTATATATTTCCAAGTGAACTTGGAGATTTGTGATCTCCATGGATGTTTCGCTCATATCTTGCCGACTGAAGTTCTGTGATTACTTTTAATCGGTCCTTCTTTGCTCCAAAAACAATGATCTCAGTTTTTGTTTTGTTCAATTGGAGAAAGTTCTGAGTCATCCAGTCAGTGATGTGCTCAATGCACTTGCTCAGTGTTCTAATCGGAGAGGAGTCTCCCGGTGTAATTTTAAAAATAAATCGGGGTGTCGTCTGCATAGATGTGATTGCTTAGATCGCTGTTTTTAATCATTTCAGCCAGAGGTAGCATATACATATTAAAAAAGCAAAGGTCCTAAGATGGAGCCTTGAGGAACCCCGCATGACATATTTATCAGGGTTGATTTGTAATTGCCTATTGAGACAAAGTTTGTTCTGTAATTTAAGTAGGAGCTAAACCAGTTTAGAGCTGTTGTTGAGACTTCCACGCAGTTTTCAAGACGGTCTAGCAATATGTTGTGGTCAACAGTATCAAAGGCAACGCTGAGACCTAATAATACTAACACTGATATTCTGCCTCTGTCTGTGTTCAAATGGATGTCATTTAAGACCTTAACAAGTGAAGTCTCAGTGCTGTGGTTAGGTCGAAAGCCCAACTCTAGATTTATCTTTTTAGACACTGTACTTTTCTACCCAACTTACCTCTTCAATGTTTAACTATTTTAACGCTATTGTCTAGGGGCCATAAGACGGCAATTTGTGCAATGGTACTTACCAAGAAAATGCTAAAACAGGGTGAGAAGTCTTTAAGACAGCGCAACGTATATTACATAATTCTTGGAGGAGTTTCAAACTTTTTCTTCTTTAATTCCCAAAGTTTCATTGCTTGTATCACTCTTACAGTATATATATATATATATATCACATATTTTGACAGTCTAAGCCTACTTCAAAGTCAGAATGTACTGGATGTTCATGTTAGTTTCAAGAGATCTTAACAAGTCATTTTTGAGTGTAGCTTGTGGCTGTTTTCACAGGTTCAAGTGTATTCACATATTTGCACTGTGTGTTTGCATCCGCAGGCGTGTTTAGCGTCCGGGGGCCAGCGTCACCTCAGAGCCTCTCCGCTGCTCTTGGCCTCTACAAGACGCCACTTTCTTCAACAGGCTGAAAATGGAGTCGACTCCAGCTGATTCCCAATGAGAGCACTCAACAAGGGTCTGCGAGAAGTGTATATCAACACTCCACATGAATAATAGCCGCATTTTGTATTGAAGGAAATCTTTTTCTACTCTCCCTGCTTTTTCTCTGACCTCTTTGACTCTCTGTAGACTATGGCGCAGTGGGATGTTTCTTTAAAGTAAAGACGTTGACCTTTACAGATAGAGGTGGACCACGGTAAAGCTTGCTGCACACTATCTGTGAATCACCATACGGGAAAGATGCCATTTTGCCAGAACTACGCCCCACAGGGGTTCAAAAGCTTTGCATTTTTTAGTCGTTTTCCATTTACCAGGGTTTTTTCTGTAGAGTTGTGGTGTTTGGCAAAGAACATTTGATTACATGGGCTCATAAAATAAACACCCCATGATTAAAAACACTTGAGCAGTGCTTGAAATGTATGAAAAGCATTCTGCAGAGTTTGAAACTGAACAGCTTTGTTAAATATCTGCTTGATACCAAAAGCTCTATTTCAGGAAAACAGCATTCTGTTTTATTTGTTTCAATAACTCTGATATTAATAAAAATATACCAACAACTACTCAGTATCTGTCTGTGAATGCCCCTTTTTCAGTTCATCTTCAGCCTTAAAGTTTTCTTTCATATCCTGCATAAAGTAAAAACAGTTTTAACTGTTTTGACTATTAATACCACAATATAATACTACTACTAAGACATTTCAAACATTGAAACAAATTGAATCATGAGATCCCCTGAGATTTCAACACAAACTGCTGCCGGATCACTTTTACATATGAAAAACAAAAGTGTAGTCCTGTTGTGATATGTGATATACGAATGGTAAATGTTAAATTGTAATATTCAACAGCTAAACGCTTGACTTTTAAGGCAACAACGCATGCTTTGTTAATATTAAATGAAATGGTCTGATTGGTTTGACTATTTTGCACAAGATACAATTATCTCAATCCAAAGGGCACAGCTATGTTGCAAGTAGATAATCACAAAGCATAACAAATAAACATGTATCATTTAAGAAAATGTAATCAAAGCATATTTCTCTTCGTAAAAGTTTAGTGATTTAGCAAAACTAAAATAATTTAAACTGAATTGGAATGAATGTCGTGGCCTTTTGTTTTAGATTGTTCTGCATTCAAACAAAAAAGGCACCATTTAAGAAATACATATTAAATCAGGCGTAACGCAAGACTAAATCACTTTTAGAAAGGATTAGCCTTACAAAGTGTGTGACACAAAGTTTTCTCTATTGTTCCCTCCATAACTTTCCTCACACACAGCGTTCATGCAAGCAGCAACTTGGTTTCCTGCCAAACAGCCTGCAGTCTGAGCCTTTTTGTTATGCTAATATCCAGCAAGCAGAGAAGAGTGGAGAGAAGACCTCCTTTCATCTTCATATGTCTGATATTTTCTTTTAGGTCACCAAGGTTCTCATCATAAACTCTACATTGATCCATGATCACTCATTTTGATACCTATCTTTATAGAGGAAGATAGGCCTTGCCTTGTGCCATGAGGATTATCATATATAGATGGTATTGTTAAATGTAGTACTAATTACTACTGTCAACACACACAGTTGCCTAGATTTAGCTTTTTTAACTTATTCAGACCATCAGGAAAAATAAACAAGTATTCTTGAATTAGTTTATATCTGCTGAAATTGTTAAAAAAGCAGAAACATTCACAGTTCGATTATTATTAGGCGGTTATATTTCTTTCTTCATACTCTCATGATAGCACACACAAAAATAGTGACATTAATATAAAGGAGTATGCTATAGAAGCCTACCCACACTGCAGAAAAGCTGGTATACCTTCAATGTCCACCTCAAATAAGCCTGTCGCTTAGTTTGCAACAAACCCCCTTCATTAATCAAAAGGATACAAGCACCACATAAAGAGAATGCTGTCCATTAGAGTTATTAGAAAGAAAAACATGTGCAAGTCATAACCAAAAATGTTTTGGAAAAATGCAATTGTTGCACTTCTTTGCAATATCGAGTCGTGGAGGACAGAGTCTTATTGGCTGGAAATGACTTAGCATTACACTAAAAAGTAAAAAAAGTTAAATGTCACCACGCTGAACATGAGTCCGCCTTTAGCTTAGCGGTGGTGATGCAATCGTGATAATTATTTTACAGCCTTGCGTTAGCCATTTACTTTTAGCTATTGTATTTACACTACAATTTTATAAAAAAAGGTGTTAGTATGTGGAGAAAATCCTGCTTAACAAAACATTTAAGAAGAGAACATGTGTTACCCACTTATCCTATTTCCTCCCTGTTAGCCTTTTGTCGAGGTAGCCCTTGCTATGCTAACTTCTGCCCTGGCCTACATAAATACGTCATCACTGCACCACTATTCTAAACTAAATCCAATGTGGAACCACCTTCTATTTTCCTATTATTTAAAATAAGAATATGCATGCACTCATTCAGTGATCCGGTCTCAGGGGAAGGAGGGTCAGTATAGCGTAGGGTGACCAGACGTCCCTGTTTTCCGGGGACAGTCCCCGTTTGTATTGGCCTGTCCCCGGTTGAAACTGTCCCCGGAAATGTCCCCGTTTTTTAATATACGTTAAAAACACATAGCAAGGTGAAATAAAACGTTTCATGTCAGGAAACACTGGGTAAACAGACTGTGGTCAAGCCAGCCCCCACTTCGGAAAACACACTCAAGCCAGCCCGCACGTTGTATTGCGGTGCGCGAATATGCATTACAGTAGAGGCCTGTAAAAACTGCCTTCAAAATAAAAACGTTTACTCGGTCAATAACAAATATACCTAAAGAACGCACCAAACATATTCATATACTGGAGCTTAAATTAAGAAATATGTACTATATAATGTGATCAATAATAATTTAAAACAAACTACGTATAACTACCACATAATAACTGAGTGAATGTAAAATGTAAGTATACAGTTCACTGATTCTTAGGAATTTGGATAAAACAGGTTTTAATTTTCAAAATAAAAAGTTTGTTAAATTACAAAATCTGAAGTTATATCATTATAGACCAAGGTCTTGGCTGTTCAGCAATGTACCGGTGCAACCTCCTCATTTTGTATTTTTTTCATAAAATAGGTTTTTCCAGTCATTACTTTGTTTTTGTAAACACCGTCAGACACAATAAAAAGTGATTTATATTTTATTTGTATTTAGTCTAATATGTATTTAGAGCTTTTAAATCATTATCTGGCATTCTAAGTACACATATATGCTGTAAAATGTTGAATATTCACTTTTGCTCATTTTTTATACTGTTTTCACATGTGCTCCTTTAAAAGATCTTACATCATACAACGTTTACTTTTAGCTTAAACAGACAAAGTAATGTTTTTTTACTTAAAAACCACATTTTTGTATTAAAAGAGAGTATTACTTTAATAACTCAACAGCACTGAGGAAACAGATTACAAGCATATTCATTTAAAACAAATAAAACTCCCTCTGACGGTGGTGACTTTGGAACTGACGGTGGTGACACTAATCTGACGGTGGTGACACTGGCCTCATTACAACATACAATTCCAAAATGTATACCACTCAAGTCAATTCCTTGCTTAACAACTTTATTTAACAATTTGGTACAACAAATAACAATTGTGAGAACTGTGATAAACATTTAATTAAGTAACTTAAGGTACAATTAAGCAATATCATTAATAAAAGTACCCCAGCCCCATATCATCAAATATCAAATCATCATAGTTAAAAAATAAAGTGATTACCAGTTGCAATAATGTACAATTCATTACTGACATCATCTTAAACTGTCATCTAGTGCCCCCCCTACTCATAAAAGAATACATTATATTCTTCTGTAAACTGTATATTGGACGTGAAGAATAGATAAATGAATAACTACATCTTACAGTCTATTTTCCATAAACTGAAATGTTTCTAAATACAGAAAGCATTCTGTGTAAACATCACAAAACACATCTGGCACAAAAATAATAATAATTCATAAGTGACCTCCTGTGAGTATTCCCTGACTGTTTCTACATCACTCCACCACTCATTCAGCTTTATCAGGACGTAGGCCTATATGGAGTATATGTTTCTCCTCTATGAAGTCCATGACTTCAGCAGAGAGGTTGTATATCTCCCTCGTCCTGCTTGCACGACCTGGTGATGACGGTTCCACAAGTTTGTCCAGAATATGGTCAAATGGTATGAAGCACATATCCTTTCCACCTTCCACCTCTTTTGGATAGAATCGTGTGTTGGGCCCATGAGGGTGGAAAAACTCCACTTTCACATCTTGATGAGGTGCATCCACAGTGACAGCCTTTGCTATCCACCAGTTCTGGTCATAAATGACCGCCAGCCAATCTCCGCAATGAACTACATCAGCAGATAGATCTGTCATAGTCCCGTCAGGACCACTCCTGGTCATTGGCTGTTGCTCACTTTCCTCCTGCTCCATTTCCTCCATCAACATTTCCAAAGGACCTTTCTTCTTTTGCATTGGTATAGGACCATCATCCTCAACCTGTACCCTGGGTGTGTTGGCAATCAACTGGAATATTGTTGGGCAGAAACACTCGCACATCTGTGGCTCACTGCAGAAACAGGACAGTGATCTGCAATGGATCTCAGAGTTGTTTCGGTGTGTCGGTGTGACCTGATGGAGTTTCCTTGTTGCAGGTACAGGTTTTAGTGGTTGAGAAAGGAGTGCATCGTATGGCATGTCAGCTTCATTAATAATATAGAGCTTAGTACTGCAAAGGCTTCTGCCAACCATCTCATGGAAGATATTGCCATCCACAATGTCATTCCCCCGCAGTATAAGACTGTCTGCAGTCCTTTTCACAGTTCCTCCAATGCCGTCTGGGTTCCCTTCCCATGTGAGGTGGGGAAGAAGTTCCAGGTTGTTCTCTGGAAACCTAGTGTTGGAGGGACACTGCAGAGAAGAAAAAAGTTGTTCTTGTTTTTGTACTGCTTGCTGGGGCCATCTGACCAAAAGTGAATAGTATCAACTTTTGGAAACTTTAAACGCATATCTCTCAGGACTGGTTCCATGTGAGTCCAAATGGCAGGCGCATCTTGTCGCTTGGATTCTGATACTGTGCAACATCCTGTCTTCTCTTTTTTTGTGTAGTACATGCTAGTGTGCAGGTTGAGCTGTGGGAGGTTCTGACCAAAATGGCATGACTGTACCTCAGAACTATACTTGCATTTCCATGCCTCAGAAAAGTCCACATCATTGCAGTTCTCTATCATGCTCCTGTATTCTCTGGACTGGTTCTGAACCGAGCACACATGTGTTGTTGTTTCCCTCGTCAGTTTGTCTTCATATAGTTGGATGAGCTCTGCCAGCGTGCCACTGTGCATTACAAGTCTTGTGTTGAAGTGGAGCCCATCTGCTGTTTGGTCCTGAACTCGTTCCCATTGCTGCCATTCAACATTGTTCTGCTCTTGCTGTGGTGTGGGAAGTGTATGTTTGTAGAGACACCGTGTGCAGGAGCGCAGAAGACATGCCGCTTGTCTGTGAACAGCAGACAAGTTCAAAACTATCCTTCAAAACTATCCTAGACTTAACAACACCATTTTCTCTTAGGACTTCAAGCATCAGCTTAGCATTTTCATGGTACTGGCATTGGCATGTCTTGCGATCTGATGGTCTTGGTGCTGTGACATAGAACGGACGTAAGGCACAGAATGATGAGTAACTGAGTTTCATTGTTGGTTCCTTCTTGATGAACTCCTTGTGGAGGTTCAATACTGTATCAGTCAGAATCATTCTCTGATGCTTTATTTTCTTCCGTGTTATTGTGTCCTGTTTGTCAGTCGTCATTCGTGCTGCATTATGGTAGAAATCCTGAACCCTCTGAGTTATTGTTTGAATGTATGCAGGTTTTTTGTCAGTAAGCCTCCTCTTCCGCAGTGTGTTATATGTTACGCCAAACTGCCTTGTCTGGTGAATTAGATGATATTTCTTATTGAACACATTGACTTAAGAGTTTAAGGTTTGACGGTTACCACTGACACATTTTACAGACCCCAGTGGAAATTCAGCCTCCTATAAGGTATAGTCAGAGTAGTCTTACCAATACCAGATGACAAATTCAAGTGTGGAAATATATTGTTTTAACATATATTTGGTTAAATGTTGTCATGCCATTTTCATTTGGCTTTAGTCATTGGAGATGCATAGCTTACAAGGGATATTGTAGGTGTACTATGTGCTATGTAGGTAGGTAGTAGGTGCACTATGTGCATCCCCCATGACATAAGCCAAATGAACATGGCATAATAGTGAATTTAGAAAAAGAGAAGGCACACCTCATCCCCTAGGATTGAGCGATAGACCAATGGTATATATATATATATATATATATATGGTTCATCAATGGTGGTAGTAGCATGCAGTGTATTGTTATTGTGGTAAAGAAATATACTTTAGCCTCCCTTGAGTACAATTTGGAGGTTTTTGTCACCACCGTCAGACAGTATGTCACCACCGTCAGACAGAAAATCTGACGGTGGTGATGTCTGACGGTGGTGACAAAAACCTACTCTTTTACATGATATGCATGAGTTGTTCACATTAGCCATCTTGTTTCCCCACTGTTGCTAGCTACCTCAGACCTCGTCTTAAAAAGTATACATTTATGTCATAATCTAATCTAATATTTTCTATACAAAAGAGACCGTGTTGACATGTTATGGTTGTGACAGTAGCAGTCAGATAACAAATGTACAAGTTTTAGAGAAAATAGCAAACTTACAGGAGCTTGAGTGATCTTGAAGCATGCAGTAAAGCTGAAGGTTTGAAAAGGGGGTCCTAAGGAATGTAGCTGACCTTGTAGTTGCCTGATTTTATTGCTTTTTATAAATATCTGACGGTGGTGACGAATATGTGGGACACATTTTGAGCAACCACAAAATAATGGTAAATATTGTTCAAAATTCACTGTTTGTAATTTTTAATACATATTACAATGTACTCTTTCATTTGGTAAGAATATTATTCTATTAAATTATTACTTTTTGTTTTTTTAATCAAGTTGAAATGATTATCTCCTATCCGAGGACAACTGATTATGTAGGCAATGGGCCAGCATATAATCATTAAATTAATACAAAATAAAAATAAAACTATGAAAGAACCATACATTTGTGCAAAAGACCCTCTGATTATAACCTTGATTCTTTTTATTCATGTAAATGTTATTCATTTCCAACAGAATTAGCCCTTTTCTTAGTGGGACCTGTTTTAGGCAAAGTTTCAAGAATCAGTGAGTTATGAAGACATATCTGACATTTCCACTGGGTGACTAATTTCAATTGATGTTGACACCATCTCACAACACTCCTAAAATAACATTACTTTCTGAAGCACAATTTAAAATGTATCCTGTTAAAAAATAATGTCCATAATCAAAGAGTCATTCAAATTCAATAAAATACTTATTTCACTTCAGGGTGATAGCAGGAGACCCCATCTAGTCAATCAGAGAAAATCAGGACAATCTGATGTAGAGTTTCAAAATAAAATAGTTTTGAAATCTCATATATGAGCTATCGTCCTTCTGTTCAACAGTTAAAATGTTAAAATTACATTGAACCAGATTTGTCCCCCTTTTTTCTTTAACAGTGAAGAAAATTGGATATGTTAATGATATATTGACCGCGAAACTCAAAATGTCCCCGGTTTTAATTTAGAAAATCTGGTCACCTTAGAATAGCGGGCTAATCTCAAGGCTGTCCTACTTAGAATAAATTGAAGCACCTGGACACACAGCACTTCACGGGAGATAAAAACACACAGAGGCAGACGTACACACATTGGGAGGAGAAGGCCAGCTGGTGTGTGTGTGTTTGTTTGTTTGTTTGTTTGTATGTGTGCAAGTTATGAGATATGCAGAGCTCCTCGTACCATTCCCAGTGGGTTTCCCGTTCACAACACATTACGCACTTTCTACTGCTCACCTCCTTCTGAATCCATCTCTCTTACAACCACCAACACACACACACACACACACACACACACACACACACACACACACACACACACACACACACACACACACACACACACACACACACACACACACACACACACACACACACACACACACACCTCTTTAGCTGAGTAACAGAGACACAGAGTGCATGGGGAGGTTTTGACATCCTCTTAATGTTGCGCACACACAAACCCACATTTCCGCAATGAATTTCCGCTTAAAAATAAATACTTTATTAATGCCATAGGGTTAAAACTGATCATTATAATAGTCATATTTTTGCTTTTCTGTCTGTAACCACACCTGTAGGCTCACTCAATGTCCCGCCCACAGCAGTATCTGATCCAAATAAAAGCCATAAGCACATTGTACACATTTTAAAAGGGAGGGTAAAATCTGCAGGACCATGACGTGCTATTTAATCAAACTGGCAAATGCAATAAGGCCCCACAAAACAGGAAAACAAAATCAAAAACAATCCTATACATTCATGTGAGACCTGTCAAACATCTCAAGTCATTTCAAAACCAGCCAGAATCGTCTCCTTTTTCTTCACAACGTGGGTGGTTCACAATCACATCTATCACACCCTCTGTGGGCTGTGTGAGCCCTGCTGGCCACCATAGCTGTCATCCCAGTATGATTGAATGTGATGAAATGCCTCCCACAAGATAAGGAAAGAGGTACTGCAGCTGTCAAGGGTCATACACTGTGGAAGTCCATCTGAGTTGCCGGCTTCCTTTACTCTGACACTAACTGGCTTAAAAATTCTAATTTGCGTTGATCAATCTTAAAAGGACCCCTCTGAAGTAGCCAAGTGCTAGCCTGCAGCGACAACATGGGTTTAGTTTGCATTGGGGGAGAATCACATCACCTCACCTGAGGGCCAGATCTTGGGGTTAACATGAGGATCCCAATTCTGACAGGGTGTCAATACAAAGCAATTTACGGGACCCCATGAAGAATCGACCCTCTAGATAACAGGCAATTTCTCTGCTCTGCTGGTCACCACGGCCGGCAGAAGATCAAATCAGAGCAGAGAGAGCTAAGCGGAGACAGGGAGAGAGGAGAGAAAGAAGTAAGGGTGTTTGATTAGGAACATACACTATAGTTCATCAACACATGCCTACAGTGATGCCTCATACACTACGTACACGTACGGTACAGTGTGTGCACACAGGAGCCAGACACACACAGGCTTACAGGTAACACACTCTCACTCCCTAAGCGTCCAGGAGCGACGTTTGGTCAGTGTCCGTGGCGTCCAGTTGTGACGCTCCTAGGCTCCTTCAGCGTCATAAAGGGACGCAAATAGCTTTCAACTAATTGCAATGTATTCCCATCTGCGGCGGGATTTGGCGCTCATGGAAGCACGGTATTCGTTTGTGTCAGCTGCCCTTAAAGGCAATGTGAGCGTCCATTCCCATTGGATAACGGAGAATTGTACACCCGGAAGTAAGTATTCCTCTTACTGTTGATTGATTTTACAGTGATATCTGCACTAGTCATCGACTAAAAAACACCAGATTATCCTTGTTAATTACACAAAATTGATTGGTTTAAATTGTGTGCAATGCTTTTGTATTTTTCCCCTTCGATTCGGAGAAACAAATATTTCTTCTGAGTAAAGGATGGCTGTTACAGCCGTTGCTACCTTGTACCTTGTACCTTTAACGTTGTGCCTATGTAAACGAGCTGTGCAGTTCCCCTGCTGTCATTGGCCGTCCCGACCTCGCAACATCTGCGGTGATTGGACGGATGCCACCCAATCCCCGCCGGCTTTGCCACGTCATCCGGGGGAGGAGTACAAAGGCCGGGCACGGACGTCATTCGGGAGGCTCTGTATTTTGTGACAGATGCCTCAAACCCCTCCTTCTGACAAAGCCTTCCTTCTGCGAATTCTGAGACTATTTAGCCGTGTGCATTGTGTATTAGCTACACTGATTAGCAGTGTCTTTAGAAGGGTATCTAGGCGAGCACACTGAGTGTCGTCGGGTTCTGTGTTAGAGTAGGGTTTGTGTGTGTATACTGCTTAGATCCAGGTTGATTAGTACCTGTAGACCAGCATTCCTGTGTGTGTATACTGCTTAGATCCAGGTTGAGTAGCACCTGTAGACCAGCATTCCTGTGTGTGTATACTGCGTAGATCCAGGTGATTAGCACCTGTAGACCCGCACCAGCTGTGTGTTTCCACAGTCCCATTTGGTTTATTGTTTGTTTCCACTTTAGAAGTGAGATGTCCTTTCCTTTTGTGCAGCGGGGCAACTCTCTTTTGGAGACCCCTTGTGTTGTGCGATAGGGACAGATTTACCTGTTGTTGAGCCAATCTGTGTGTGTGAACATCATTTTACGTAGTTTCAGTTATAAATAAAACCACCGGTAACATCTATACCAAATCCAATCTGGTTGTGTCGTTTCCCGTTTGTACCCCTATAGCCAAGTGGGAACGTAACAATGGCAGAAGACACTACACTACCCAGAATCCCCAGCTATCATTTGGACTACACCATGTGCTATATTTGACAAACCCCGTGATAGTCCTCAAGCTCTGTGATTGGAGAGTGTGCTCCGAGGGTTAAGCCGATTCTCGAACAGCACTTGAAATGGGATGGAACCACGGCAGACTGTCCAAAACTGGATTTGAACGGGTCCACCGCGTCCCCCCCTCCCCCACCCAGTCCCCAGAACTACACATGCTGGCTATTCTGTTTGGCAACATGTTCTCTATCTATGGCACGTCTCTACTGGGAGTTATAGTTTTAAAAGACGTTTTCGTATTTCCCATAATAAGAAGTTGCCAGTATTAAACTGTGTACATCCCTGGAGATTTAGGGGATAGGAAACACTTTAAAACATATAATTAATAAATGGGTGAAAATTGCTTGTGCCCATAATGGGCAGCATTAATATATATACACACATGCCAGCTAAGGTCAGAAGAGCTTTATTTAACAGCTGGTCTTATGTTTGTGACCCCTGTTGTTAATTGATAACATTACATTACATTACATTAATTGATAAGCCTGAAACATGCACTTGTCAAGGTTCAGAGGCACATTTTGCAAATATGGCAGTAGCCATCGATCAGCTTAAGATAAGATATACTTTATTGATCCCAAGTTGGAACATTTGCGTTACATCAGCATTTGTAACAGTTGTAAATATGCAGTTGTGTTTATTTGTAAATCATTTAGTATAATCACACAAATTCTGTGTTTTATATTTAACAATTCTGTGTTCTTTATTTATTGATTGTTCAATACCTGACAAGGCCGGAGATAAAATATCTACATACATCTTATAAGAGTATAATACATTATGTATAATATCAGTTAAAATAAGTGCTTCAACATAGTTAACATTGCTGGAGGTATGCACACATATTGATAGATGTCTTGTAATGCACTATTGAGGAACCTGCGACCCAAGTTTTTCATTCAATGCAGAACTACACCATAGTTGTGTAGGCCTATATGATATGTCAATAAACCTTAGAAAATATTGAAATATTGAAAGGGATGTGCAAAATAGTCATTATATACAGTCTTTAATTAACTATTAGTAGAGAATAACGAGTAATGAATATACTTTATAGGGATCCTATTACTATCTTATAATAAAAATAATGTAATTCAATAACATGCTTTAACCACTAGGTGTCCCTTTATATCAGCTGTGCACCTTTATGGTGTAAATACAGCATACCAATCGGATCAAATATATAAGTCAGCCGAATTAGTGTTGACACTGCAAGGAGACGTATTGTGTGAAAATAAATGTAATATGTTCACGTCAAGTTTTCAGTTCCTCATGTTGGTCTAGAAGTCTTCTCATCAGGGCTCTATAAATACAGAACTACGGCAGATATGTAATATTTAATGCAGCCGAACCGTGTATTACAATGCCGTTATGTGATGACTTTCAAAGAGAAAAGCAAGCACACTCGGAATAAAGTATTATTTTATTTTTATTAAATTATTTTCGGTCTGTTTCCGGTATTTGTTAATGACGATGTGCTGTGAGATGTGAGACTGGACTTGCACAGGGGGAAATAATGTAGGCTATCTTTAGATGCGGATTTTGTTAAACTAATATGTTTGCGCTGTGGACCAACACTATACATTGACGGGGAAGGGGGTAGCAATAAAGATAACACCATTAAACAGTTACACAACATAACAGAAATAATATCGATAGCAGCGTCCCTAGCAACCACCTTGGTAACAATGAAAACGTCGCGATTTCCTGAAGTAATCTTTGTAATAACTAGCAAACTAAAGATCATGTACATCCACTGCACACATAATCTGAAATAACAACTCATATTTCTCGCATCAAATGACATCAACACGCATTTTAATGGCCAAACTAACTTTAAAATAGGCATTTTCCACCGAGAATAAAACGAAGTTCGGCCATGTTTTCTTTTTCTGCAGCCGAGAAATTTGAAGATCACGTGACACAGACGCCAGCCATTGGAATGAATGGTGAAAAAAAACGGGGTTTGTCAAACAGAGCACATGGTGTAGGCCAAATGATAGCTGGGGATTCTGGGTAGTGTAGTGTCTTCTGCCATCCTTTACTCCGAAAAAATATTTGTTTCTCCGAATCGAAGGGGAAAACTACAAAAGCATTGCACACAATTTAAACCAATCAATGTTGTGTAATTAACAAGGATAATCTGGTATTTTTTAGTCGATGAGTAGTGCAGATATCACTGTAAAATCAATCGACAGTAAGAGGAATACTTACTTCCGGGTGTACAATTCTCCGTTATCCAATGGGAATGGACGCTCACATTGCCTTTAAGGGCAGCCGACACAAACGAATGCCTTGCTTCCATGAGTGTCAAATCCCTCCGCAGATGGGAATACATTGCAATCAGTTGAAAGCTATTTGCGTCCCTTTATGCCTCTGAAGGAGCCTAGGAGCGTCACAACTGGACGCCACGGACACTGACCAAACGTCGCTCCTGGACGCTTAGGGAGTGAGAGTGTGTTGTACAGGTCCACACACAAAAAGCTGGCTTACACACCTATACACGCATCGCTTTCACTCACACAGCTGATATGGATGCGGCTCAGGAGAGGGAGGAGTGTGAGGCAGTGGATAAGAGGCACCACCAGACTGAGAGAAGGATAGAAAACTAAACGCAGAGCAAGGAGACTCACAATGAGAGAAAATGGTTTCTGGAAACAAATGAATGAAGTTTTACAGAGAAAATATTTTTTATTCCCAAAAATGATAATTACATCATGGGTAAAATTGACTGCCTGGGCTGTTTTTCAAACAGATCTCAAAACTGTAGAAAAGAGAAATGTGTATGCTTGGTTTGTGCAACTAATCAGTACATCATCATCATCATCATCATCATCATCATCATCATCATCATCATCATCATCATCATCATCATCATCATCATCATCATCATCATCATCATCATCATCAGAAAAAAGGCTATAAAAGGTTGAATATTGTTTCCTTGGATAGGAAAGGCCAATGTGTTACATGAAAATTAGGGCTGTCAACATAAACACGATTAATCTGAAAAAATAAATAAAGGAAACTCATCACTAGGGCTGCCCTGTAATAGTTGACTAATCTTGTCGACTAATATATCTTAATCAAGCAATAAATAGTCGATTAGCTGAAACCAAATATATATAATGTATATAAAAAGCTCAATTTTTGCGCTGCATGTGCTTTGACGCGTCAGCCGGAAACCCCCAGACTTCATTCAGAGCGGAGCCTGGTCATTAAGTTAATTTGGTCGGGCAGGAAATCCAAAGTGTGGATCCTTCTGAGCATGTAAAGGCAAACTACGACGGCAAAAAGCCTCCTCCATACCCACACCATCGGAGCGCAGCTTCATGAATGCCGGCTTCATAACAAAACACGGCCCTTAATTATCCCGACGACAACATGTGTTACTTTCTCAGACTCTGAGGAAAACAGCAGCGGTAAGTCAGGCAGTAGCCTATATTTGTATCAACATATATAGACCTATAATAGCCTATATAATCATTCTTACCTCAGAAAACTATAAATGTAGGAGCCATATGTTAAAATGTATATTTGAATATTATTATCATTTGTTGTTAGTGCTAGTATATAATTTATTGGAACCAGCCGTGTGAAATTAACGGCATAGACGACCGCAGCTGTTCGTGATTACGAGACGTTATAGCCGACGTCAGCTGCTGGTGATTGGTGTGTGAGAAGGAGAAAGAAGCACCGAGCAACATAGTTTTTTGACCTGAGAGAATATGTGTTTGTATTTGATACCTTTTTGTGTAAGTAAAAAACAAACTATCCTGAGACGTATTTTGTCCGAGTCAAGCTTATTTGCTATCTGTGAGCCGAATTTTGGATTACTGGAACTACAATAAAGCTTTCATTTCATGATGAGGGCATAATGCGGAGGGATTCTTGCCGACGCTCATATTTTCAGTGTTTCCGTTTCCTCTGTAAAATATATATATTTACAATCATAATGTATAATAAACGTGCAACAATTTGTTGACTAATCGCCTTATTGACGACTATTGGTCGACTAGAAAAATCTTTAGTCGAGGGCAGCCCTACTCATCACATAAATCACGCCAGTTTTTTGGAATACGTTTTTGATCAACAGAACTAAAAAAAAGAAAGTGTTTCATTTGAAGAAAAACAATTTGAAAAGCATTGTATTTTATGTGTGTATCTGATATTGGGCCATCATGGTAATTATACTGCACTGAAAGGCTTTATGTCCTCAATTGGGTACAAATATTATTGCGGACGTCTGTATCGTCAATCAGCCAATATAAATAAGAAAATATCCCCAAAACTGTTCTCGGCAAAAATGTACATGGCCAACACACTCTCACTCCATAATCGTCAAGGAGCGACGTTTGGTTAGGGTCCCGTGGCGTGCAGTTGTGACGCTCCTAGGCTCCTTCAGCTTCATAAAGAGACGCAAATAGCTTTCAACTGATTGCAATGTATTCCCATCTGCGGCGGGATTTGATGCTCATGGAAGCACGGCATTCGTTTGTGTCGGCTGCCCTTAAAGGCAATGTGAGCGTCCATTCCCATTGGATAATGGAGAATTCTACCCCCGGAAGTAAGTATTCCCCTTACTGTCGATTGATTTTACAGTGATATCTGCACTACTCATCGACTAAAAAACACCAGATTATCCTTGTTAATTACACAACATTGATTGGTTTAAAGTGTGTGCAATGCTTTTGTATTTTTCCCCTTCGATTCGGAGAAACAAATATTTTTTCGGAGTAAAGGATGGCAGAAGACACTACACTACCCAGAATCCCCAGCTATCGTTTAGGACTACACCATGTGCTCTGTTTGACAAACCCCTGATTAGTTCTCAAGCTATGTGATTGGTTGACCTCCAACTGCATTCCATAAAAAAAACGTTTCGTAAAAGATAAAATCATACTTTATTCAGCAGTGCTTGCTTTACTCTTTGAATCGCTTTTGTGTTACAAATATCAAAACAATAACTAAATATATCCGTCATAAACTAAACCAGAAACAGCAGTATATTTTATTTTGTTAACACTGTAAACTTGACAGCTTTTTAACCCAAACCGCTTACTGGTTAAAACACATTATTACACGTTTAGAGTAATGCAATGCAGGTAGATTGTGTTGCTTTTTAATGACTGTTTAAAATGCCTTTTTCTTAATGTCTTTTATTATTATTAACTACTTGTTACTTGTTGCTAGGGACGCTGCTATCGATATTAAGTATTCCCCTTACTGTCGATTGATTTTACAGTGATATCTGCAATACTCATCGACTAAAAAACACCAGATTATCCTTGTTAATTACATAACATTGATTGGTTTAAATTGTGTGGAATGCTTTTGTAATACTATGGAAGCATGTTTGCGCCACAGGAAAAAAAAAAAAATCCTGTAAGTCATTATAATGACTTACTATCTCATTATAATGACTTAGCTATCTCATTATAATGACTTAGCTATCTCATTATAATGACTTACTATCTCATTATACATATCTGACATTAACGATTAGACACGTGTGCATTCTTTATAAATGCAAACCGAGTCAAGCCGACTCCGGAGGTGGCGGTATGCACCTTAAAGTTGTTTGCATTCCGCTAAAAAACCGAGGAGAAGAAGAAGAAGAAGAAGAAGAAGAAGAAGCCGACTCCGAGCTGTCCGACTTCAGGCGAGCTTTTTGAGACCTCCCCCGGCTGCGATCTGCTATTCTCGTCTACTTTCGAGGCGAGCCGCAACGCGTCTCAAAACAAGTCTATTCTCTACGCTTCGCTTGACAAACATCGTGATAGTCATCAAGCTCTGTGATTGGAGAGTGTGCTCCGAGGGTTACGCCGAGTGTCGAACAGCACTTGAAATGGGCTGGAACCACGGCAGACTGTCCAAAACTGGATTTGAACGGGTCCACCCAACCCAGTCTCATAACAAAACGTGTAATAACTACGTTTTTTTCACCATTCATTCCAATGGCAAATGGAAAGCAAAGTCAAGTATGGCACTGAGATGACACGGTGAGGGAGAGGGGAAAGGGGTCTTCACAGAGTGAAATGCAGCGGGACAAAAAGATTCATGGAATGAAGTGCAAAGGATTGTGGGTCAAATCATACGTTTGCCTGCTGTCAAGGGTGAAGCTCCCGACTCTGGAGGCAGAGGGAAGAGAAAGCTCCTCCAATCCAGAGCCAGTCTGTTAAGTCGTGGAAGAGTGAATAATATCGCTAATTAATCCCAATCATTAGAAACATGTAATGGTTTCTTGTTCAAAAGTGTTCACATGCCTTGTGTTTGTCATTTTGCAACTCAAAAAATGTCCTTGGCTTTCGACTTTTTTTGTATATCCTGCCCAACTTTAATTTGGTGAATTTCAAAGTGAACCATGGATGGTTCTTTTAAATAAATTGAAAACAGGCTACCAAAAGACAATGAAATAACCACGTCAGCATGATATGGTTTGATATTTGAATGTAAGGTACAACTGATGTATTTGGTCATAAAATCAAGAAAACCATCCAGTAGGACAACAGGTTCATATATTCCCCAAGCACACTGTCGTTTAGAGGGATGACCTTCAATTGGCTGCATGTATTCATTTCACCTGTAACTTTACCTCTGGGTTTCTGGTTTTACGTTTTAAGTTATTCTCTTACATCTTTAGTCTTCACCAAAGAGCCATCTCTTTCCCAGAAACACCTTTAAACACTGAGAATATATTGAAAGAGAGATCACCTATTTCAAAGGAGGATTATAGGCAATATTACACACACATGCACTAACAGAAATAGGGAAAGCATACAGCTGTCAAAATAATTGATCTTCATCTTCCGCTCCTTTTATCCTACTCTTCCTCTCATCTCCATGAACCATAAATGTATGAAAAGGAGCAGGAGCATCCAGGTGAATACACTACAACTTGGTTACCATGGAAACACAGGTAGCAACTCTCAAGATTACACTGTATTTAGAATTATGTACACAGACAAACTAAATATGTGTTTTAGTTGGTATAGTATTGAAATTATGAATACCTGCTAATATGTTCTTACTGCTACCTGACTGACCTTTGACCTTTAACTTCAACATGCAAGGTAAATGTAAATCCTCCACTCTTACTCTTCAAACGTTAAAGTCGGAAATCAGTCCAAACTGACTTATCATACATAAAGTGGTGCAGTGATGAGGTATTTATGTAGGCAGACCGGGGAAGTTAGCATAGAAAGATCTACAGCAACAAAAAACAATGGGATTTTTCCATAGAGCAGAAAATAAAATCTTTGGCAAAAATACGTTGATGATAGTTCCAGATTTTGTTCAGCAGTATAATATCCACACATTTGTTACACGTCCTTTTGTTCTCCTCCTCCTCACTGCAAAGCTGCACCTGATCTGTTCCTGGCTCCACCTCCGCTCATATGGGGGTTATTCCCTATCTTTATTCAAGAGCGTGGTCTTTAAATTTGAGAGCATAATTTATTGAATTCATGTTCAAATTATGTATTTCTTTCCCTCAAACCCTGTCCTCGCACTCAAATAGTGCCTTCTTGCGCTTAGATTTGCTCTGCTTCTGCTCAAACTGTACGCTTGCATTCAGATATATTTCTGCTTGCACAGATTTCCCGTGTTCCAGTTTAAAACCTTCTCCTCGCACTCAGGGAAACGGGGTTCAGGGGGAGTGGCTGTACCCGTAGGATAGAAAAGGGGGAAGTGACGTCTGACTCAGAGGTCGTGCGGCTGTGGAGAAGAACGCGTTGCCCACATTCTGTTCCTGAGTTCAGGCTAGTTAGCTAGCAGGTTATTGTTCTGGGTGCAGTCACTTTTGCCTCCACTTGCTGTTCAAATAAATGTTGAAAGAAAAAGTAAATCTGTTTACAGTTCTGTTTCATATGGGTGTTGAGAGATGTATCCATAGATTTATTCCCTAATTTTGCTCTCAAAGTGCACCAGATTGATGCATTTAACTTTAACATTTAAAAAAAGATATTCCCGGGGGAGCATGCCCCCGGCCCGCCCTAGTGAGGTCCACCACCTGCCCACACCCCCTATCAAATTGTCTCACCTTGAGGATGCTTCCTACGCCCATGTTTTATTCCATGCGTCAAGTCAGGCAAATTGGGTCAAAATGTTATTGCATTAATTATCTGTTAACATTAAAATCACTAAATATATGCTATAACTATTTTGCTAGGCAACTCAAGGGCTCAGGTAATGTGATTACTATATGAATTAGGGTTGCCAGAAACTGACCATGATCAAAATCGATTATTCGGCAGCCCTGGCGAATAATAATCGATTATTCGTGTATATATATATACACTTCTCACTAGGAATCTAATAAAGCATTTTAATGGCCAACCTATTCCACAATTTAGGATTTTCCAGAGAGGGTTATTTGTGAATAAACGACCCTCCGGAGCGTTTGCAATCAACGGGAGCATGTTGTTTCTTACACGACCACTAGAGGTGCTACACTTTAAAACGTGACTCTGGGTCGTATTAAGCTGCTGAACAGTCGACCTATTTTTATTTCATTTCAAACATTTATTTATTCAGATTGGTCCCATTGAGATCATAGATCTCTTTTTCAAGGGAGACCTGCAGCATATAGATTCCACATGAAACATAAAACAATAAAGGACATTATACATTATATTTACAGGATACATAGTTATAGACATTTACAAGTGCCCATTGTATCAGCAAGCATTTCATTTACCCTAGCTTTAAAAATATGCAGAGGAATGAGATTGCTCAGTTTCAATTCTTGCTGAAGATTGTTCCAAGCAAGTGGAGCTGCGCACATAAAAGCTGTCTTACCGAAGACAGTCCTTGCTCTTGGCACATCTAACAAGACTACATCATGTGACCTCAGACAATAGCTGCTTGCAACTCTCTGTGTTATCAGAGAGCAGATATAATACGGGAGTTTACCCAACAAAGCTTTATAGATAAACGTGTACCAATGACCTGAGCCTCCGTACAGAGAGTGATGGTAAACCTGCCTTGGTATACAGTGTACAGTGATGTGTAAGCGCTTTACAATTTGTGACAAATCTCAGTGCGCTGTGATACGCAGCATCCAATTTGCTCAGGTAATTGGCAGGTGCATTAATATACAACAAATCCCCATAGTCCAGCACAGGTAAAAAGGTCACAGTGACTAGCCTTGTCCTGGCCTCAAGCGAGAAACAGGACTTGTTTCTGAAAAAGAAACCCAGCCTAACCCTCAGTTTTTTAAGCAGGTTATTGACATGGAGTTTAAAAGAGAGACAATCATCAAGCCAGATACCCAGGTATTTGTAACAGGCAACAACTTCAAGTTTTGTTCCTTGCGTAGTTACAATATCTAAAACAGGCTCTGGTGTCTTTTTAGCTTTTGAAAAGAGCATTACCTTGGTTTTATCCACATTTAAAAGAAGCTTAAGCTCAGAGAGCTGAGTCTGAATAATGTTAAAAACAGCCTGTAATTTAACACCAGCCTCCTGAATGGAGGGACCTGCACAATACATCACAGTATCATCCGCATAAAAATGTAAAGTAGCTTCATCCACATTATCACCTACGCTGTTAATATATATGGAGAATAAAAGTGGTCCTAAAACAGAACCTTGTGGTACACCATTAGAAATGTTTAACCACTCAGAAGACAGTCCATCAAAATGAACACATTGGGACCTTTCAGAGAGGTAGTTCACAAACCACCCCACTGCAAGGCTGGATATGCCAATACTGAGTAGCCTCTGCTTTAAAATGCGATGATCAACGGTGTCAAACGCTTTGGAAAGGTCAATAAACAGAGCTGCACAACTCTGCTTATTATCTAAAATAGTAGTAATGTCATTTACCACTTTCATCGTGGCAGTGATGGTGCTGTGATTCTTTCTGAATCCTGACTGATGTTTAGACAGGATATCATTTATACATAAAAACTCCTTTACTTGTTCACTCACTAAGCGTTCAAGAACCTTAGCCAGAACTGACAATTTAGAGATAGGCCTATAGTTATTTAAAATAGTTGCCTCCCCTCCTTTCAGTAAAGGCAAGACATAAGCTGACTTCCATACTTTTGGAATTGTGTTCGTGCTGAGGGAGAGGTTAAAAGAGAAGTAAGAGGTGGAGCAATAAAATCTGCAGCTATCTTTAAAAAGAAAGGTTCTACGTTGTCCGGGCCAGCCGGTTTCCTAGGATCTAACTTGGATAATGCTTCATGAACAATACCAACAGTTAAAGGAGTAAAACTGAAAGGGTTTTCCCAGACCACATTGTTCAGAGTCAGGATTGGAGCGTTCACAGGAGCCACACAGCCAAACAGAGAGCCACAAGACACAAAATGCTCATTAAAACAATTTAGCATAGTAGCCCTGTCTGATATAATGCCAGATGCTGTGGTAAGGCACGGAGGTAGCTCATTTGGGATATCACCAGTGGAAATCGATTTTATGGCTTTCCAAAATTTCCTAGGGTTATTCAGGTTTTCTGTGGTAACCGACAAATAGTACTTTGATTTAGCACTTTTTATTTGAGATGTGAAGCTATTTCTTAGCTGCCTAAAGCACAGCCATTCTACCTCTGAGCCTGATTTCCTAGCCTTAGCCCAAGCATTATTTCTCTCATGAAGGAGACTGGACAGCTCAGCAGAAAACCAGGGATTGTTTCGTCCCTTCACTCTAAATTTACGCAGAGGTGCATGTCTATCTATAATTTTCATAAAACCAAGATAAAAATAAGACCATGCAGTTTCCACATCAGCACACAGATTGATTCTACCCCAATCAAAATCAAACAGATCATGCACAAAACCCTGCTCCACAAAGTGTTTTTTGTCTCTCTTTGTGATGACACGTGGTTTAACCTTTTGGACCTTAGTGTCCCTGATGGTGGCTACAACACAGTGGTCACTCACATCATTAGCAAATACTCCCACAGATGAGTATTTATGTGGAACATTTGTTAAAATTAGATCAATTAAGGAGGATTTGTTTGGGGACTTAATATTTGGGCGAGTAGGACTGTCTATAATCTGGGTAAAATTCAAAGAGGTACACAGGTTTTTAAAATCCTCTGACACAGAAGTTAACCAGTCCCAATTAAAATCACCAAGCAGCACTATTTCCTTGTAGGAAAGTTGCGATAACAGTTTTGCCAAAGACGATAAAGAGTCCTTGACAGCCGAAGGAGCCCTGTAGCAGCCCACCACCATGAGCTGTTGACCCTTTGTTACCTCAATATTCACGGCTAAAAATTCTAGCTGTTTACCAACAGATTTGGAAACCATATTAGTTACACAAAACTTATTTTTCACATAAATGGCAACGCCACCACTTTTTTTAGGCCGGTGAGTACGATATACACTGTAACCATTTATGTAAATGTCAGAGGCCAAAATGGATTTATCTAGCCACGTTTCTGATAAGACAATGACATCAGCATCAGTCGAACTCGCCCAAATACGGACAAAATCTAATTTAGGTAACAGACTACGCACATTTAAATGAATTAAACCTAGCCCAGATCTAGATATAAAATCAGCAGGAGTAGCTATTTGACTAATACTGCTCGGTGGACCTGGATTTGGCTGTACATTTCCAGATAGTAACAACAATAAAAATACCAGGCACCTTTTCCTCTTAATCAACACACATACATTGTCAGCTGTTCTAGAGTCACCAGCAAACTTCGCGAAAGTGAGATTAGAGTTTAAAAAACAATTCTGAAGGACCATCGTGGCAGGCATGTGAGAAAGACAAACATTTTCCGAAATGAATGTCCGCGACAGTGCAACCAGCAATTGTTTGTGCAACACCTCCGAAACTGTACAGGGGATGTCCACAGCGGGCGGCAGAACATACCCGAATCCATTAGATTGTTCAGGACGACTAGCGATCTTCTCCTTGTCCAGTACAGCCAAGAAAAGGCACAGCAGAAACATGACACCCGCCATTCTCCCAGTCCAGCACAACAGTATCCACGCTGTTCCCGGAGCAAGGTGGAGCAGGCCTCAGCTATAGCAGCACAGCAGAGCAGAGCAGAGCAGGTGGAAGCAGGCCTCAGCGGGCGGCAGCACAGCAGAGCAGGTGAAACCAGGCCTCAGCGGGCGGCAGCACAGCAGAGCAGAGCAGGTGAAACCAGGCCTCAGCTACAGCAGCACAGCAGAGTCGAGAAGGTAATCCCACCGCGTTACACCGGCTGTTTAATCCACTTTACATCTCCGCCGGGAGAACAGGCGCGGAGAGGAGCAGCGATACGCGGTGTGAGGAGCGGCAAGAGGAGCGGCGATACGCGGTGTGAGGAGCGTCGAGAAGGGCGTCGAGAGGAGAGCCGGGACCACAATTCCGACTCTTTATCTCTGCAAGAGTTGCTCCCTCTCGTGCTAAATCCACTCGGCGGGCAAAAGTAGGATCCCAGAAGTGATTCGCCCAGTGTGGAGTGGCTCCTGAAACCCTTCCCGACGAGCCTTTAGTGGAACTCGGGTCCGCTGTAGTGGATGAGGTTGAACGTGGCTCACATCCGGAACTCAGCAAAGGTGAATCACGGCTCAGCGCTGACGGCGTGTAACCTGTTCCTCAGGTGAACAAGCAGCGAGCAGCTGTGAACGAGCAGCGAGCAGCTGAGCGGGGGGGGGCAGAGCTATTGGCTAGTTGCACAAGATGGCGTATATCAACTTCCGGCGGCTGGGTGTGCGGTTGTAAACTTCCGGTCTACGGTGTGGAGTGGTTGAGCGGGTAGATAGCGATAGATTGATAGATAGATACAGGGTCGGCTCTAGAACAAATCGAATGATCAACAACAACCAACACACAAACACCACCGCAACTTCAATTTAAAAAAACATGCTGTAAAGTCTATTGTCTTTCACACACATTGCAGGGGTGTAGTGCTATTTTATAGCGCACCTATGACTTCTGCATACATGCACAGTTGTGGCACGACCACCAAAACAGAAACATATGGACATAGGCCACCATATAAAAAGTGTGCAAATGTATTTAGTATCCTATCTGTGTGAACATGTTTTAGGTGGGGCATGCTCCCCCGGGAAGATTATTTTTAAAATATTGAAGTTAAAAGCATCAATCTGGTGCACTTTGAGAGCAAAATGAAGAGATCTATGGATAGCCTATCTCTCACCATCCATATGAAACAGAACTGTAAACAGATTTACTTTTTCTTTATGGATATTTTACTAACCACTCCCCTTTTAAACGGTATTCTTGTGTTACTGTCCTATAGTATTTCATACCCGTTTTTCATGTATTCTCTTATTCTTTAATAACTATAATGATCATATAAAGGTGTTCCTCGCAAATACTTGTTTACATAAATGGTGACCAAACCGTTTGAGACCCACTGAGATAACTTACACTAAAGTGAACTATCTAAACACTAAGATAATCCTTACCTCACTGAGCTGAGGTTATACGATCCTCTCAGTCTGACAGGAGAGGACTCTCTTCCACCTTGGTGTAGAAACAGCTCTTTATATCCGTTAGCATATCTAGCTAACCAGATGCTAACAACAACATTCCGCGTTACCACTCGCGCACTCACAAAATGCGCTCGTGCCACACACACACAGAGGCGAGCTTGAACACATAGACCCAGAAGTAGGCTACTTGTACTGTGTATATCATATTATTTTCGATGGCTTTACTGTATAATCGGTGTAACAGATGAACAGATTGCCACTGGGCTTTCATCTAAACACACAGCCACGTAATGATAACAAAACAAAAGTCGGGGGTCATTGGTCAAGCAACACACCAATCCAACCTGATCTCACCAGAATGCGTGACTCCACCACGACTTCTTAACACCACAATGCGTGGTGGAGTCACGAACTTTGTTACATTTACGTGTCGGCACCACGCAAACAACCCCAATGTAAAGTGAATGAGGCTCCTTTGTCGTGGTGCACACACGCATTTCTACAACGTCCCGTAGTGAGCTTTTATTCTATAAAACGTTTTTTTAAATCTACTTTATATCTTGTAGTAACTCACGGGAGGCTTCTTTTATTTTATTTGTATTCATAATAATTAAAAAAATTCGTCAGAATGTAAAAATTACATTAGTTACGAATTTGTGTTCTCAAAAAACAGTGCATTGTGTGTAATGCAACTGTGGTTTTTATTAAATTAGTTAGTTTTTAAGGAAGGCCAGAGTTTCAGCTGTGTCAAATAGATTGTTCCCTTTAGTTAACGTTATTTAAAAGATAATGATCATGTCCCCTGTATTGTATTACGAGCGTCCATTCCCATTGGATAACGGAGAATTGTACACCCGGAAGTAAGAATTCTCCTTACTGTCGATTGATTATACAGTGATATCTGCACTACTCATCGACTAAAAAACACCAGATTATCCTTGTTAATTACACAACATTGATTGGTTTGAATTGTGTGCAATGCTTTTGTATTTTACCCCTTCGATTCGGAGAAACAAATGTTTTTTCGGAGTTTTAGGATGGCCGAAGACACTACACTACCCAGAATCCTCAGCTATCGTTTGGGACTACACCATGTGCTTAGCTTGACAAACCCGTGATCAGTCCTCAACCTCTGTGATTGGATGCACGAAGTTTACACAGAGCGTCAAAAAGGACTTTGAAATGGAATGAAACCCATCGACGGCACACTATTCAAAACAGGAATCGAACGTGTCCTATTAGGTCACAGGCTCCTCCAACAGTGCTACGCAATAAAATAAAACAGATAGGCCTACACAGAAAAAATTGTGAAATAGTGCAATAAGAGTCTACAAGTGATTGGAATATGATATATTAGATACATCATTTCTAAGTAGCAGCCAGATGAATGTTATGGATGTTGTTTCTAAGTTCAGGTGTTTAATAATCGTATAGTCTGTGGGATGAAGCTGTCTCTGTGTCTGGTGGTTTTAGTCCGGATGCTGCGAACAGAACAGTTTGTGGCTGGGGTGATGGGGGTCTTTTATAATCCTGAGGGCTTTCTTTAAGGTTAACCTGGTATTTTTACTCCACTACATTTATTTTAGTTACTTTAGAGATTTGGATTAATGATGTGAAATATAAACAGCCCTTAAATCAGACTTTAGTTACACCTGAGTGAAATTCAATGAAGGTGATTGTCAAGTGCCAACAATCAGGCAAGATATTTGATAGTTGGTGCTTGAGAAGACTACATATTTATCTGCAGATCCGCTTAAAGCATATTCATTACTCGTTATTCTCTAATAGTTAATTAAAGACTGTATATAATTGCTATTTTGCACATCCCTTTCAAGATTTCAAGATTTTCTAAGGTTTATTGACATATCATATACACAACAGTGTAGTTATGTAATGAATGAAAAACTTGAGTCACAGGTTCCTCAACAGTGCATTACAAGACATCTATCAATGTGTGTGTATACTTCCACCATTACACTGTCGTATTCTGCACATTTCTTATACTATCTACATACATAAGATTATAATTAATGTGTATAATATCAGTTAAAATAAGTGCTTCAACATAGTTAACATTGCAGGAAAGTTGATTGTCAAGTTCCAAAACAAACCATGCAATTTAGACTTTGTCAGGCTTAATATTTAGATAACCCCAAAGATTTTTTCCTATTTAAATGAAGACCTTAAACTAAAGTATTCTTTAATGTTTAAATAAAGCCTTATTAGTTAGCACATCCTCCTATCAGGCACTAAACTGTTTTATTCTAGATATCATTTGAGTGTCTTCTTGATATTTTCTATTCTATATTTGTATCATTGACCTTCTACTTTCCCACTATTTTGTATGTACTCTTAATATTTAAATGTTTTCATAAAATATAACACATTCAAAAGTGCTTTACAAAAATGAAAGACATTAAGAAAAAGGCATTTTAAACAGTCGTTAAAAAGCAACACAATCTTCCTGCATTGCAATTACTCTAAACATGGAATAACGTGCTTTAACCAGTAGGTGGTTTGGGTTAAAAATCTGTCAAGTTTACAGTGTTAACAAAATAAGATATACTGCTGTTTCTGGTTTAGTTTACGACGAATATTATTTTGTTATTGTTTTGATATTTGTAACACAAAAGCGATGGAAAAACCCCACAGCAACACAGAAAAGATGGCCTTAACATGACCCAGCGGTCTAGTAGTTAATAAAAAACAATAATATCAAAACAAAATATGACTACTAATTTATTGTGAAATTAAAACAGAACAGTAAAAGAATAGTTGCCGGTCTATTCTGATGCCCGATCTCTGGAGATAAATAAAGAACTATGACAGATGTGTAATATGTAATGCAGCCAAACCATTTATTACAATGCATTCATGTGATGACTTTCAAAGAGTAAAGCAAGCACTGCTGAATAAAGTATGATTTTCTCTTTTACGAAACCTTTTTCATATGGAATGCAGTTGGAGGTCAACCAATCAAAGAGCTTGAGGACTGATCACGGCGTTTGTCAAGCTAAGCACATGGTGTAGTCCCAAACGACAGCTGAGGATTCTGGGTAGTGTAGTGTCTTCTGCCATCCAAAAACTCAGAAAAAATCTTTGTTTCTCCGAATTGAAGGGGGAAAATACAAAAGCATTGTACACAATTCAAACCAATCAATGTTGTGTAATTAACAAGGACAATTTTGTGTTTTTTAGTCGATGAGTAGTGCAGATATCACTGTAAAATCAATCGACAGTAAGGAGAATTCTTACTTCCGGGTGTACAATTCTCCGTTATCCAATGGGAATGGACGCTCGTAATACAATACAGGGGACATCATCATTATCTTTTAAATAACGTTAACTAAAGGGAACAATCTATTTGACACAGCTGAAGCTCTGGCCTTCCTTAAAAACTAACTAATTTAATAAAAATCACAGTTGCATTACACACAATGCACTGTTTTTTGAGAACACAAATTCGTAACTAATGTAATTTTTACATTCTGACGAATTTTTTAAATTATTATGAATACAAATAAAATAAAAGAAGCCTCCCGTGAGTTACTACAAGCTATAAAGTAGATTTAAAAAAACGTTTTATAGAATAAAAGCTCACTGCGGGACGTTGTAGAAATGCGTGTGTGCACCACGACAAAGGAGCCTCATTCACTTTACATTGGGGTTGTTTTCATGGTGCCGACACGTAAATGTAACAAAGTTCGTGACTCCACCACGCATTGTGGTGTTAAGAAGTCGTGGTGGAGTCACGCATTCTGGTGAGATCAGGTTGCACCAATCAGAGAGCAGCAGTGAGCACACCTCAGGCTGTTTTCTATTTGTATTTATTTCTGATGTATTTCACACAAAAAACCTTTAGTGGAAACGTTTTCACTTATATGATTAAAAAAAAAAAAAAAAAACGGCAAAGTGGCAAGGCTTGCCCACCCTGCGTTGGGGGGGTACAGTGACTCATTTGGGGGAGCGAATGACCCCCCATGACGCCGACCCTGGATAGATAGATGGAGAGATAGATAGAGATAGAGAGAGAGAGAGAGAGAGATAGATAGCAAGATAGATAGCATACAGATAGCGATATAGTTTGCGATAGATAGCATCGATGATGAGAGGTAAAGAACAGCGATTGGCCTTCCAGTGGGTAAGAAAGTCGGCACTACATTGCTGTGTGCCCCTTTGTACACATTCGTCCCATTATAATCGGGAGATAAGTTTCCATTAATTTCCTATTGATGCTGAGGTAAAGGCTCAGTGGCTGATCAAGGTCCGTAGGGACAATTTCAGCCCCACAAAAAATACCCGTGTGTGTAGTAGGCATTTTCGACCAGGAGACTTATTGGTCACAGCTGGAGGACTGAACAGAGTACAGAAAGGAGCTACACCTGTTCTCTTTGCATGGAATAACTACGAGCTACCTACACCAAGACGTAATGTTTGGGAGCGTCGGCCGAGGGCAGAGAGTCCCACCCCGGACTTGACAGCTGAGTACGAGGTGGCACCGCCGGATCATGACTACTCTTTAAATGCAGCGACGACAGTGATGGCAAATCAGGTGGCCGACGAGAACGAAGCCTTGAAAATTCAGGTTAGGGAGCTCCAACACCAGCTGGAAGTGTTACAACTGAGATCTCGTTTCGGGATACAAGTTAACGCCTGGCAGGGTCGGACGAGGACATTCGTTTCTACACCAGGTTTGTTTATAAGGCTATCAGGGTGTTGTTATGGCCACTAGTTTGAAAAACACCTTTCATTTGGGAAAGCTAATTTAAGAAACAAAACTATGTCTAACATGAACAATATAGATTTGCCACATACAAGCATTTATACAGCTACAACTACAGCTTTGTTTGTCACTTACCTTCATAATTGTCGATGTAACTGGATATGTACATCTTGAACCCCTTTTCTCTTTTGCTCCTCGGGGCTGAGCTTGACGCTTTTACCAGCCGATGTACATCACTGATGTTAACCTTCGGTAGGTCTTGGAGACATCGAGTGTAAAATAGTGCCATCACATTAACCTTCTCACTTTGCTCTACCGCTATCTGTATGCTATATATCTATCTATCTATCTATCTATCCATCTCTCTCTATCTATCTATCTATCTATGTATCTCTCTATGCTATCTATCGCTAACTATATCGCTATATGCTATCTATCTTGCTATCTATCTATCTATCTCTCTCTCTCTCTCTCTATCTATCTATCTATCTTTCTCTCTCGCTCTATCTATCTATCGATCTATCTATCGATCTATCTATCTATCTATCTATCTATCTATCTATCTATCTATCGCTATCTACCCGCTCAACCACTCCACACGTAGACCGGAAGTTTACAACCGCACACCCAGCCGCCGGAAGTTGATAGACGCCATCTTGTGCACAGAGCCAATATGGTCATTTTTTGTAGGAGGACAGGCTGGACTCCTCTGTTTCTCGTAAGTTCTCCCTTTCTGTTGGTCGCTTGTTAGCACCTTCACGCGATACCAGAGCGAACAGGTACAGGAGTCGTATAGCGACCACTAGTTAATCAATCGTAGATGGCGTCGTGCTCGCGGATGGATACAAAAATATACTTTGGCGGCCGTTAATATACCTGGGCGGCCCGCCCGAGTAAAGTCTATGTGTTGGAAAGTCTATGTGTTGGAAACCCTGGTTATGGTATGACGTCAAAAGGTCTCAGTAGTGTTTTGAAGTGAGAAGTTGTCCGTCAGTCCGACCCCCCCCAAATTGTTTCTCTGCATTTGACCCATCCTAGTGTTAGGAGCAGTGTGCTGCCATTTTGAACGGCGCCCGGGGTTTTGAACGGCGCCCGGGGATACCGCTATAAAAGGTTATAGGCAGTAGGTAACAAAGAAAATTATAATCAAATACATTTAGTCTGCTATTTGCATTTCTTCATGGAGATTTAACAAACATTGATTACAGCAGCGTGCTCTAAATTTTGCTATAAAAACACATATCATGGTTTAAGGGTAAATCCATTTGAATGTAATTACAAACATTTCTACTGTAGGCACATTTAAAAAGGAAACTTTTTATATTGAATATTATATGTACAATTGTATTTAACCAAGGTATAACATTGAGATGTTTGAAACATGGATTTTGAGGATAAGACATTTTCTTAAACAACATTGTATTTTTCTTGCCCAATGAACAAATATATGAAGTACATTTATTTGTTTATGGCTTTGTGGTGATTTAAAAATGGCTGTTTTATTAACCATTTATTATACATATAATCATAGTAACAGTTAGAGTAGTAAGAGCATTACTACTCTAATAATGTTCTTACTACCAAGAGCATTATTAGTGCTCTTACTGGCATTAAAGCACTTCTTCGACTCCCTAATCTCAATGTCAGTATTTCTTTTTTAAAGAGCTTTAATAAGGTTACACAAGTTTACAGGTTTTCACGTTTTGTTCTACGATATTCAGTATGTCGTTTGTTTTCTTGCGATGCTAACTTCCGTGTTGTCCTACTAAATCATCACTACCCCACTCTAAAACATAATTCTCAGGCTCCTTACTGTACCTACATAATACTTCAGTCTCTAATAGCTCTTCTAGTTCCTATCCTAATATCTGCAGACTATCTCTATCACTCTTTCTTCTCCGTTACTCTCATAACTTTCTTCTCCTTCACCTCCAACCCAGTCTCACAGCATTTCGTGTTCACCAACACGATTTTTAATCTATTGATTCGTGTTCACCAACACGATTTGCCCCTTTTTTTCGTGTTGCACAGCACGATTTTAAAAGCAAAGTATTTCTACTGCCTGCAGCACGTCTTTTTCTCCGGTCGGGTCGTGGGAGACCGGAAGCTGTGTGGTTCATAAAAACATGTTCTTACTCAATATCAAGCCACAGTTATTGCTTTTATTTTAAATCGTATAATTTCGGACTTTTGTTGCCGTCTGTGAGGAAAATAAATGGGGCTCAGAGCCTCAGGATACTGAAATCTGTATTTTTAAATATTTGTTCGTTCTAATTTGTTATTCTTTTCAAAATAACACACTGTTATTTACTCACCAATAACACACAATTATCCTTGCTTTTATTTATTGATTTAATTCCATTATCTCTGGCTTTTTTGGTGTCCGTCAGGAACTGAATTTCAAAATAAAAATAACTGGAAACAGACGTAGGCCTATAAGGGACATTTCGAGCATCATTGCGATTGTCAACATTTCTGAGTTTAGGATGGCCGAAGACACTACACTACCCATAATCCCCAGCTATCGTTTAGGACTACAGTCCCCGTAAGGTTACGCAGAGCGTCAAACAGCTGTTTGAAATGGAACGAAACCACGCCAGACTATCCAAAACTGGAATCGAACACCCCCCCAGAACTACACATGCTGTCTATTGTGTTTTGCAAAATGTTCTATGGGACGTCTCTACTGAACGTTTTCGTTTTTCCCACAATTAGAAGTTGCCAGTATTAAACACATTGGTGTTATCAAATGTAAAACATATAATTAATAAATGGGTGAAAATCGCTTGTGTCCATAATGTGCAGCATTAATATATACCCACATGACAGCTCATTGTTACTTTGTAATTCTACTCCACGACAGTTCAGAGGTTAACCTGGTATTTTTACTCCACTGCATTTATTTGAGTTACTTTGCAGATTCTGATTAATTATGTGACATATAAACAACCCTTAAATCAGACTTTAGTTACACCTGAGTAAAATGCTGGTAAAGTGATTGTCAAGTGCCAACAATCAGGAGAGATATTTGATAGTTGGTGCTTGAGAAGACTAAACATATATCTGCAATTGACATGAATGGAAACGAGTAATAAAGTATATGCATTACTCGTTATTCTCTACTAATAGTTAATTAAAGACTGTATATTATGGCTATTTTGCACATCCCTTTCAAGATTTTCAAAGGTTTATTGACATATCATATACACAACTACGGTGTAGTTATGCAATGAATGAAAAACTTGGGTCACAGGTTCCTCAACAGTGCATTACAAGACATCTATCAATATGTGTGTATACTCCACCATTAAACATATTCATATTCTGCACATGTCTTATTCTATCTACATACATAAGAGTATAATTAATGTGTATAATATCAGTTCAAATAAGTGCTTCAACATAGTTAACATTGCAGGAAAGCAATATATTAGACGTTAAGTACTTTGTCAGGCTTAATATTTATCTGTAGATAGATACCCCCAAAGACCTTAATCTGTTATTTAATGTTTAAATAAAGGTTAATCCGTTTTTCTGTTTTGCACCTCCTCCTATTAATATCTTTGTACATCCTGCACTAAACTGTTTTATTGTAGAGATCACTTATAGTATCTTCTTGATTTTTGTATTCTATATTTCTATATTTATACTTTCCCCCTATGAAAGTATGTACTCTTAATATTTTTTTAATCAAATATAACACATAAAAACAATAATTCAATAATGTGCTTTAACCACTAGGAGGTGCACATAAGGTACACACAGCCATAATAACTTTGTATTATTAGTGTGTATGTACAACATCTGAAGATGTATAGTTGTATGCATGCTTTCACATCATTTTACAGCATATTGCTATACTATTTCAGACTCAGTATTTACATTCTTACATTCAAAGAAAATCAGTAATATCTTTAAAAACTACAGTCCTTTTCTATCAGCTGTGCACCGTTATGGTGTAAATTAACCTATCTATGAATTAGATCACATGTAAAAGTCAGCCGAATTAGTGTTGATACTGCAAGGAGACGTATTGTGTGAAGAGAAATTGAAGATGTTGTTTAATTGTTGATATATTTATGATCCACGTCAAGTATTCAGTTTCGGCGGCATTTCTTCCAGTTTTTCCAAAGGTCTTCTCATCAGGGCTCTCTAAATAAAGAACTACGGCAGATCTGTAATATGTAATGCAGCCGAACCGTGTATTACAATGCCGTTATGTGATGACTTTCAAAGAGAAAAGCAAGAGCACTCGGAATTAAGTATTATTTTATTCTTTTAAAATGTTTTCCGGATTTCATATAATATAAACACCAAATCCCAGCATGCATTGCGGCTAACACATCCAATCAGCGAGCTTAAAACCATAGCTGAGGATCTTGGGTAATCGCTCGAAATGCCTACGTCTGTTTCCGGTTATATTTATTTTGAAATTCAGTTCCTGACGGATCCAAAAAAGCCTGAGATTATGGAATTAAACCAATACATAAAAGCAAGGATAATTGTGTGTTATTGGTGAGTAAATAACAGTGTGTTATTTTGAAAAGATTAACAAATTAGAAGGAAAAAAAGATTTAAAAAATACAGATTTCAGTATCCTGAGGCTCTGAGCCCCATTTATTTTCCTCACAGACGGCAACAAAAGTCCGAAATTATACGATTTAAAATAAAAGCAATAACTGTGGCTTGATATTGAGTAAGAACATGTTTTTATGAACCACACAGCTTCCGGTCTTCCTCGACCCGACCGGAGAAAAAGACGTGCTGCAGCCTGCAGGCACGAAACACATTACCAGTAGAAATACATTGCTTTTAAAATCGTGCTGTGCAACACGAAAAAAAGGGGCAAATCGTGTTGGTGAACACGAATCAATAGATTAAAAGTCGTGTTGGTGAACACGAAATGCCGTGAGACTGGGTTGTCACCTCCCCATCCTGCCATCCATCTCCCTTTCCCTCAGATCTCTCAGTATTTGCAGTCTGATCCAGTCTGGATGCATGGCTCGTTAATAGGGTGAGGTAAAGATATTGGATTAAGCACAGATTAAAGATGATTGATGCAGCATAATGAGGACTAATCTGCTGCTCTTCTGCTCCACTCTGTGTTTCAATGTGTGTTTTGCTCTGCCCCTCCTCTCTGGCTGATTCAAATGCCTCTAGGTACAGCTGCTGAAATATACATGAGATGTTGGTTTACTGAAATAAAAGAAGATATGTTAGGCTCGGGAGCTGTTTAAACAAGAAGGCTCGTGTCGCTTAAATCCAGCGGGGGTAAATTATTAGCACTTGTCAGGCAATCCATTACGCACACACACATACACAATCTGCAGACTCAGATAGCTCTAATGCTAAGAGTCTTTGAACACACACCTAATAAAGATATGTAAGTTGCTATGCCACATTGTATTTATGAAGTGCTTAAAGACACACACACACACACACACACACACACACACACACCACACACACACACACACACACACACACACACGCACACGCACACACACACACAAAGACTTTGCCCTTGAAAAGTGCAAGGATAGGGGGGGAAGGTCACAGACAATCCTCCCATGGTCCTCTGGGGCCTACCAACATTCGGGACACCACCTTTGGGAGTACCACCCTGTCATACTGCTCCTTTCTCCCCTTTGTTTCTGCCTCCCCCTTGTCTCTCTCTGCCCTTCTCTTTCTTACATTTAAATAAAATATAAAACTGATATTTAAAGAGCTTTGTAGGCCATGAATAATGCTCTAAAACTTTGATTTAATGACCAAACAACTGATATGATGCTCCCTAAAATAGATATGCAGTAGGTCATCAAAATGTACACATGCTCAGGACTGGGACCATTTGCTTCATGCCTCTTACAACATATGTCTCTACAGGCACTGCTGGCCCAACAACAACAAATCAAATTCAATGCTCTGGTATTTAAATATGTGGTCAGTTCCTAGGTAGGTGGCACCACTCTACACTATGACATGATTCAATGTGTGTGAATGTTAGTCTCCCTGAGTAGGTGGCACCATGCATGGTAGCCTCTGCCTCTGTATGAATGTGAATTCGGCCAGAATGCTGACTTGACCTGAATATGTTAAAGTGTTTTATTTGGGTAGAAAAAGCATAAAAAAGAGTTACATGATTGCAGTCTATTTATCATGTTATCTTCATATCAATAATTATCAGAATGATTGCTATATAAAAAGCTAAAAAGTATGTAGCGCTTGTATCACAAAGTCTTCTACTATGAATATTTGCTTGCACATATTTCATTATCTAATGCAACTCCTTTGCTCGATAACATTACATTTGTGGCCAAAGCTATTTTCAGTAGTTTGAGGTACTGACAACTCAAACTGAAAAATCCAACATTCCCAAAATACAAACTGTTTTACAGGATATCTAATTTTCAGTTATCTTAAGAGTTTTACCTGGACAGTTAACTACAAAACTGAAAACCTATATCAGTTATGAAATGTTCTGTTGTTTCTAGTCAATTTTTTCCTAAACACAATCAGCTGTTCTGAAACAGCTATCAACCAAACATCTTCTACGATCTTGTATTTACCCAACAAATACTGTTGCTGCTATTAAATGTGAATTGAAGCCTGTCCATGTGTGTCATTATCTTGTCTTTAAGTTGGAGGTGAAGGCTACGTTGGTATTTTAGAGGAAAAGTTATTTGATATATAGAAATGGCTTCCTGTGTTGACTCTGTGGTGTTGAAGCCTGCTATCAGAAGAAATGTGTTGTGGCCACCTTCTCTTTTTATAAAAAAAAATGAAAGTACAGGTTTAGTGTGATGATTTCAATTGATGGTTTTGATCAAGGGAGAGACACTTTTAGGTTTTTTTGAAGAACTGCCAAAAACTTGCACTTTCCTTATATGGTATACTTTTGAGTTCTTGTGCACCCTAGAATAATTGCCCTTTTCATTTTTCCTCCTCTACCTTTACTGGACTTCCATCCTCCATCATGTATTTTTCTCCCTCCTCCACCTCTACTTCATACTCCCACAGTCCCAATTCCCCATCTCCCTCCCAATCACAGACTCCCTGAGGACTAGAAGCCCTCTCCAGTTTTCCTCCCCCCATGAGACCAACACAGACGATCCTCAGACACGCACACACCCACACACCAAAGCACAGCCATTCACACAAACAGCAATCTGTCTGCCTCATCCCTTTATCCTCAATCACCATCCCTTTCCCAGATGTGCCCCGTCCCATGAGAGAATCCCTCCAAAATAATAAAATAAAGCCCTTCCGCCTTCCTCGTGGAACCCTCCAGCCCCTTTCTGTACCGGAGAAGAGCTGATGAATGTGGTGGGGCAGATGTGGATGAGAGGAGAGCAATTAAAATCTTCTCTGCTCTCCTTTTCTCTCCAGATCCAGAGGGAAAACTGGGAGACAGAGATTGTGTCTGGCATGAAAAGAAAAAAAACCTCTATCTCATCTCAATCAGAGAAACCCATTTTGAAGGCTGAATAAAGACAAAAGAACCACTGGCTTTTATGGGACCTCACACATGCAGAATCAAGGGCATTCAGATCTATTGAGGATGACACGCTGGCACAAACATATGAACCACATAATTGAAAATGTGATCAGAATTTCAGAGGACAAAGATTGGAGGACCAACATCGAACTCTCAATCAAAACTTTTTGGCTAAAATATGTTAAATCTCCCCTTAAATTAATATTCCAGCTATCTATTCAACAGATGTAAAAATATACCGTATATAAACCTGGTAAAATCTTAGTGAAAATTAGATTAATTTGCAACCTAGTAATCAATATCCCCTTGTGGAGAGCAGACCTATACTGTGCTTTATTCTGTGAAATGTAGTTTATTAGGCTTTTTAATAATGTGTATACATTGATATAACTTTTTCACTTGAAAAAGAGCTCTCACCGCCTGCTGAGTGTCCAAATAAATTAACTATGGCTTCTACGAATGGGACTTCAATGAAGATGAAAAAATCATATATCAAACAAAAGAAAAGGCCACAGAATCAATTAGGAATGCACAAGGAGAGCGTACACCATCAACAAAGTGGTTTCTGTAAAGGGAAAGAATAATGTGCTGCTACCCTGTCATTGGGATTAATTAAAAAAAGTATTGAGTTCTTTCTTTGTCCATGCTACAAACTTTACCAAATATTTTGCAAACTGGGCATGTTTTATTTTTGAAATTCTACAGAGACCAGAAAAACCACACCAAAACTAACAAAAAACGTGTTTCTAGAGGTAAAGATTATGCACAAAAAACAACTCAGATGAGTGGATATAGCACTTAACAGTTTTCCGTAGTATCTAGTTAATACGTATCGAGAACTGATCGAGAAATGAGCTCCCCATTGACATCAGGACAGCAGATAGCTTACACATCTTCCGGCGCAGACTGAAAACTCATCTCTTTGGACTCCTCTTCGAGCGATAGAATTACTAACAAATAACTGCTAACAGAGCACTTATATACTAATAAAGGACTGGCTTATCTATAGCCAGTTGAGTAGCACTTGAAATGTGTGGCTCTATGAAACCTGATGTACTTACAGTGGGGCAAAAAAGTATTTAGTCAGCCACCAATTGTGCAAGTTCTCCCACTTAAAAAGATGAGAGAGACCTGTAATTTTCATCCTAGGTACACTTCAACTATGAGAGACAGAATGGGGGGAAAGAATCCAGGAAATCACATTGTAGGATTTTTAATGAATTAATTGGCCTCTCTCATCTTTTTAAGTGGGAGAACTTGCACAATTGGTGGCTGACTAAATACTTTTTTGCCCCACTGTATATGATTCTGTTTTCTTCAAGTTTGTATCTACTTGGTCGAATGCACTTATTGTAAGTCGCTTTGGATAAAAGCGTCAGCTAAATGCAATGTAATGTAATGTAATGATCAAAGACTGAACACATAAAAACCACTGGTCAGAAATCATGAGGAATTTAAAGAGTATTCTTGTGTCAGTGAACATGTTTGCAAATGTGTAGTTTTAAGGGTTTCCTTCAGAAAGCTTGCTGATGCTTAACACAACATGAAAACACGAAACAAGAAAGCACCCCACATGTTGAGTCTCTTGTCTCTAGGTTATTCTACTGACAGCTCCTGGTGCTGAAGTCAAATGGAATATACATACTAGGTGAATAACTGATGAAATAAACCACACCTTAAAGGAGACCTATCATGCTATATTTAAATTATATAGTCTATGACCATACCTATATAAGGTATATTTATACATTTTATTTTTCAAAATACCAAACAGATCATTTTTTAGACATGCCTCGTTTCGCTCATTTTCGCTCTATTCCAAGCCCGTCTTTGAAAATTCTGAGCAGCAGCTGACCACGCCCCCCTGCAGAAGAGCAGGCATGAGCCGGCGAGAGTCACGTTACCATGCTTGCTGTGATTACGAGTGTGGAATAAACATGTCATCTCAGAGCAATGCATGTGTTCAAGCATATTATCAATTTGATCCAGAAACTGACCCTGAAGCAGCAGAGGTTTTGGTGGAGGTGCAAAAATCTCGGTCGCAGCAGGACGTTTCTGAATGGTTAGCTGACAAGCTGTTGTCCCTATTTATTTTACTCTGTTACGATGCTTGCTCCTTATTCCGTTCATATTTTGGCTAATTAGCAAGAATGCAATGTGTACAGTTTGTAACGCAACAACAGCGATATATATATATTTATAAAGGGAGACATTCATATTTTCAGCATATATACAATGGCCTCATTGCGTTTATTAATAGTTTACAGTCCTTTTCTTCCAACATCGTGCAACAACCGTTGGAAAGTTGAATAACTTAAAAAGTATAACTCCAACAACACCTCAGTTGTCAGCAATGTGTGTAGTTTCATGTGTTTTTAAAAGCTCAGTTATTGACTTCTTTGTGCAAATTGTGCCACGATGCCTTCTGAACGGAGAATGTGTGCTGCATGGAGATACCACAGGTAACATTTTTGACAGCTTTACTAAGTTGTCTGTTTAAATACATTGTTCACATGTCATTCAATATATGTTTATCACAATGTGTCAAGACGGATGCAGTAACTTGAGGACTCTGTAACCTGTATGGTGGACCATCCTGGATTGGAGCCTGTGTGCCTAAATGTGTTCTCCCTGCAGAATGCGTTGAATATTTACAGAGCTGAACATGGTGGACTACAGTTGAGACAAATAGAGCAGTGAGTGGTTTGTTTGTTTTGACTGAAATTGTAAAACGAATGCTAATATTGTTCATGGAAATAAATACTGGTGTATATGGCTTTATGCAATCTTTCATTCTGTCATTGTACTATTATATACACACACAACCTTATGCTTTTGAAATCAGAATATTCTTTACCCATCCAAACATGAATAATCACGACACATTTTGATATTAACTCGGAACTTTATTGTCAAAATCAAAGGTTAAAAAAACCCATAAAAAAAAACTAAATGTAGCCTACTTGTATTTTGTATAAATGACACTAAATATTTTTACAGAAGTTTTGTGAGCTGGTGCTGGGGCTTCCTTGGACGCAGGATCAGAGTGGTGATTCCGGCCTGCGTTGTCCTCAGGATACGCAGGGAGTTTCCTGATCCGTGAAATGTCGATGTTGGGTTCAGACAGCAGCCAAATTGAACCGTGTAGCATACCCGGCGATGACCTCCTCCCTGTCAGGTCGCTCATAATGGTGCAGGGTCCACAAAGACTTGGTCGAAGATGAGGTCCATCAAGTAGGCCACGTAGGGCTGTGAAATGGTAAAAAAAAGCACAACAAAAAATGTGGTTTAGATTAGTATATGCATGTAAAAAACTGAAACTTCTTTCTAATTTTTTTATTTTATATGTGTAAATAGTTGTATAATAAATATTTTAAACACTTACGGAATGTGGGGTCAGTCTTTACTGGTTTTGCTCTGCATTCTCCCTTCATGGCCTTTGGGAACTGCAGTTTATACAGAGGGTTTCCAGTGGATGTAGTGGCTTGTGCACGCTCAGCGTTTTCATTGTAGTGCAGGGCTGCCAGGTACAGTCTTTCATTTCCGCCATGATACAAACAAATGTAAATAATAGCAAAGGATGTACAAATTGTCACTAATTAGTAAGTATGTGAGATGCTGGCCTGTAAAGAAGAACACATAGTTAGAACAAAATCATCTCAACTTAGTATTCAGGATGAGAAAATACTATTTGGATAAATATAGTCTGAAATCCCAAAAGATGGGGCTACAACTCTCTATTTAGCAAAACTCTCTATTTAGCAAAACTCTTTGCTTAGCCTTTTCCAATCTGAGTTAGTTTTGAACCGTAACGTGCATGCTGTGTTTCTGACTCAATACAGATGATGTGTTGGAGAGGGGCTGAGCTCAGTAGACTGACTGTAATGAGTGCTAGCCACTAATTAGCCTGTTGCTAGAGGTAAGGCCTTGTCAACAACAACAGACCAACGGGGCTTTAGCTCAGTTTTACTCGTGGTGTGCGTGTCCCCTCGCATACATACACAGTGTTGTATCCTAACACACCCCCATTTATATTCATGTGTGCAAACAAGTAAACACACAAAAGCTTTTACATATAACGCTGCAAAAACCGGCATGTCTCATTAGCGTAGCGTAGCGTAGCTTAGCTTACAGATCGATGATATCTGATCGTTCTTACAGACTACAATCACAAAAGCTTTTACATATAATGCTGGAAAAACCGGCATGTCTCATTAGCGTAGCATAGCGTAGCTTAGCTTACAGATCGATGATATGACCGTTCTTACAGACTACAATCACAAAAGCTTTTACATATAACGCTGGAAAAACCGGCATGTCTCATTAGCGTAGCGTAGCTTACAGATCGATGATATCTGATCGTTCTTACAGAGTACAATCACAAAAGCTTTTACATATAACGCTGGAAAAAACGGCACTTGCCTACAGAAGATTACGTTTGTTATTATAACTTACTCAATATGATTTTAGAGGATACAAAATACTAATAAATACTAGGGCGTGGCTTTACAGCCTTCACACAGATCGCCATTAAGGCAGTATGTCTGAACATGTTAGCAAATGCCTGATAATTCAAATAAAAGACAAAGCAAAGACTGCGGAGCGTACACAATAAAATGCTACAAAAATATATAAACACCTAACCGATTACTATTTGGGTTTGAGGCGACATTGATACGGTGAAGCTACATGCTACATGCTACAAGCTAGAGATAGCTTTATCAGGAAAAACACCGCTAAATAAAAACTTACAGCTTCAAAATTGGATGTGTCCTCACTGGCCTGGTCCCGGATGGTTGGTATTGATCCCGGGTTTAGCATTACTTTGGAGGCATATCCGTGTTGGACTTAAGACAAGTTCATAAACATGTCCGTCGTAAAATGTTTGGAACACACAAACAGAAATCTGCCGTGGTCTTCTGGCACATGTCCCTTGTAAATGAAGTCTAGCCACAGATTAATTTATTTTTCCACCGATGGCATTGCATGCAGTCCCCTGTCCCGAGTCTTGCAGCCAACAACAGCACAACGTTTAACCATCTTAGACATCCTGGCAAGAGCAGGCAAAAACACAGATGTGGGTTGATTTAGCCTGCCGATAGCCTATATGCGAATGAGAGGTTTGGCAATGCACGTGGCCGTGGCTCATTCCCCTGATAGGTGGAGAGTTGACCAATAAGCCGAGGACTTCTCTGTGACGTAGAAAAGTGTTGACATCTGGATCCGTTTTTTCCAGATCCGTTGCAGCCCCTTTTTTAGAGATTTGGCGAAGGAGGAAAATAGAGAGGGTTGTGTTTTCTGACACTTGGTGAGTTCCCTGGAACACCGGGGACACATATTCATGTATAAAAGACGTACAAAGGTGCATTTTGCATGATAGGTCCCCTTTAATTATGAATTCCATGATTTAAAATGTAAATGCAATTCAACGATGAGTATTATGCAACCAAAGAAAAAGTGTGTCTTGAGATTGTTACTGGAGAGAACAAAAGCAACACAGTAGCCTGATGTCGATAGCAGTATGATGACGGTATATCATTGACCGCACAGTTAAAATAAACATATTGTCCTTGTTCTACATTAGAAGTGCTGGCTTTGAATACATCCCGCAGACCAAATCTAATAAATGACCCAGTTATTTACATTTTCAGTGTTTTTATCTTGCTTCCTGTATTCCTTATTCTGTCATCCCTTGGTATATGGAGAGTAATTCCACACAATTGTAGTGTTTATGTATTTAGTTTTATTTAAGGTCCCACATGCTGTGAGCCCTTGTAAAAACTCTGAAATTAATACGTCTGCTGAATGGAAACAATTGTTATCAATGGAATCTACATTGTACGTTGGCAAAAAAGTTAAAATGTCAAAAAGAGCCTGGATGCCAACATTTCTGGACGTTTGTTGTTTTTTCCCCACAATGATTCATTAACAATACTTTCATTTAAAGAGGAGATAATATGCAAATGTTCAGGTCCATGTTTGTTGTGCTACTATTGTGGCATGTTTACATGCTTTAAATGTTCTAAAAGGTCTTTATCTTTATCATACTGCCTGTGCCGCAGCACCTCTTTCCCCCCTGTATAAAAGTAGAGCCCAGTCTGCTCGGCTGGTCAGCTCTGTTGTGATTGGTCAACCTCTTAGAAATGTGGTGGAAATGTTCCACCACTTTGCCTATCACATACAATGTGTTGGAATGCTAGCCAATAAGAGCGAGTTGCGGGAGTGTGTTGGAGAGAAACTCCCCCTGAAGGGAACTTTGGTATTTTAGCCTTTGCAGACCATTAACATGCACACAAATCTATAAAACACACTACAGGAAATAAAACCCAAAGAAGCATAACAGGGCTCAAAACTGTATTTCCATGGCAAGCATATTGACTGATTGATATTTGAACAAAAGACTCCTTTCTGGTATCTTTCTTTTCTTACTATTCATATATCTACTATTGACTTTTGTAATTCAAAGTCCAAAAATATTTATGAAAACCTACAGCCACAGAAAGGCTTGTAAACTTTATAGTTTATACGGTTCGTACGACATGGGAAACCAGAGAAAATAATTTGCATATATCAACTAGAGAGAGTGAAGTCTTCCTGTCTTCATGTGAACTGGAAATTAGCATTTTCTTTCCTCGAGTAATGCTTTGCCTGAGACATAATAGTAGAACCACACTGGGCTACTTGGTTAAGATAAGATACAAAATGTACCCATCCAAACTGTGACATGAATGTGTGTATAAGGGGAAAACAGATACTATTTTGGGGGGAAATCTTTCATCATAATGAGATGTAATATACGAGTTTCCTATTTTGTCACATGAAGGTTTGATAAGAAGAATTTCTGCGACACCAAATAAGAGACAAACTAAATCAATTAAAATGTGTAATTTCCATTTGACAAAAGAACCTCATCAAGGGATGCTCTTGAAAATCACTTGCTGAAATGTTTTTAAGTGAAATAGCTGAAATCATATGAGATAAACAAACTACTTGTGTTGGGATTTCAATTGTGATGTTTTTGTCGAACTAGGCTTTTCTTGTAAAATGCTTATTTGGCTCTGTACTATCATCCCATCATCTTCACACTCTCCAATCAGTGCAATCAGTCAAGACCAGTGCAATCACCAGGCCCAGCAAATAGAGCTAAAATGATTGGTTTCCATTGGCAGTGTCCTACAGAGATTCTAAGTCTCCAAAAAACTGCTGGATTTTTTTCCCACTGACCATGACAGAGGCAAGTTTCTCAAAGAAAGTAAGGATATGTCTAAGATACATTCCGCTTTCTGTTTCAAAGGTACTCATTTTGGGTGCTTTATGGTTGTTTGTTCTCGCCTTCTTACATTAAAGCGCCCCAATCAGTGCAGTCAAGCCAGGCTCGGATCACAGTCCTTTACGGTGTGTGAGTGGACTTTCACACTGGGACCAATTAGTCTCCCGGGTCTTGTTATATAGGCACAAATGTCAAGAAAGAACCATGAATAAAATGTTAATAACTTTAACTTAGATGCAATTTTTCCGACACTAACTAGGCTTAAACTTTGATGCAAAGTCCAGTGGGGTTTTTCTGTGACTTTTGCTGTGATGTGTGATGTTACATTAACTACATATGGTTACCAAGACAGCAGGCAGGAGAAAATAACATTCTCTGTATAATTAGCAACAATAGTTAGAGGAAAATTACGAAGAAAATGTTGAAAGAAGAAGAAACAAATTATCTTCAAAAGTATTAAAATGCCGAGCGAGATATCTACCTCTTACATGCCTTAAACAAACACATGTGTAGTAAAAGTCATTGGATTTTGGTGCCAAAGTCAAATGTTATGATATTACCTGGAATTGTTTAGATATTAAGGTCTGGACCAATATCTTGGACCAACAGACACAAATACATTGCCACCCATATAGCTACGCTGTTAGCATGGCTAAAAATAACATACTGTAGATATACTCAACTTTACCTTTGCGTACAGGGACAGGTGAAGTGACTTCAACTATGTGAGTTTGCTAGAGAACAGAAGAAACTGGAAGTACTGACATTTTTCAGTACAAACAATATTAACCCTAAATTACGGTGGCTGAGTAGTGCAATCGACAATTACAAAGTGTGAAACACTTGAACAAAGCTTGAGACACATTTACATTTTATAAAACAAATTTACATTTTATAAAACAAAATTACATTAGCAAAACACTTTTACCAAAGAAAAAACAATTTAATATTAACAAAAACAAATTAACAAGATGCAAAACACTTTTACAAAGCTAGAGACAAATTTACATTTTATTAAAAAAATCACATTAGCGAAACACTTTTACAAAAACTGAAACAAATTTACATGTGTCGAAAACATTTAACATTTGCCGAAACACTTTAACATTTCCCGAAACACTTTAACATTTCCCGAAACACTTTAACCAGTGGCGAGCCGTCAGGGCCCTCTAGGCCCATCTCTCTAAGATATTCTACAAAATAATATTTAAAAACATTAATATTTAAAAAATATATATTTTTAGTTATATTTTTCGTTAGTTTTACCAAAATAACTTAATTTAATTGGATTTAAAATAACATTTCCAAATAAATAAATACATCTGAAATTTGAATCTGCCTATTCAGTTTCTGTTTGAATGTGAAGGGTTAAATGAAAGAAGCTCCTTTGTCTCTGCGAGGTGAAGATAGGAGCTGATTGGTGGTCCTGCTGTACATTCACAGAGGGCCCGCTATAGTAACTGAACGAAAGAGTGATGTCAAATGACAGTACAATTGACCAATCATATCTTCCCTCTAAATGGGTGGGTTTTATTATCGCAGACTTTATGACAAGTTCCGCCCGCTGAGAAGCTTGTCTTGTTTCCATAGCAACAACAACTTCCTGAAGAAGTATCACTGCACCCGCCTGAGGAATGTTCTGATTATGGGAGACCTATGACACAAATGGAGGAGTCTCCACTGCCCGTCACCCCCCTGTCAACGCCTTCGAGGATACTCTTCATTCATCCCCCAGCTCTCTCTACTCTCCGCTCACCCTTTCACCCTCGCCCGCCCCCCTGGAGTTCGATGACCGCATGAAGGCGACACGCAGGGTTGGCAGCATGTCCTTTACCACCGCCCCTCAACGACGCCCACCAAAATCACCGAAGCAGAGATGCGCACTATCTCCCCCGGCTTACAGTGTAGCCCTCACCCTGCCCTCCTATGATGAGAGGAGCAGGGTGGTGGGTCCTCCCTCCCCTTCAAAGCCTGATAGGGATGTGTGTGTACAAAACGCTGCAAACTGATATCTGCTGGGTCCAGGCTCAAGGGCGTATGGCACTCTCAACTCTTTCCAGGACATGCCGGGGCCCTGCCTGCCTGTAGCTTTGCCGATATCTGTGTTGATAGGTAATAGATTAAGAGCGGTGAATCATCTTAGATACAGGAAGCGCTCAAACGTTTGTGTGAGTTTATCTAATTTAGCAGTGATTCCATGTCAGCCACAGCTTGTTACAAAAAACCTGACTGATAGTGTGTTTAACGAACTTAAACTAGCTTTATTAAATGTCAGGTCTTTGGCAGGAAAAACATTTTTAATCATTGATTTTATCACTGAGCACAATCTCGATTTTATGTTTTTAACAGAAACTTGGATTGAACAAAATAACAGTGCAGCTGTTCTTATCGAATCAACCCCTCCCAACTTTAGTTTTATGAGTCAGGAAAGAATGCATAAGAAAGGGGGTGGAGTTGCTATTCTGTTCAATGATTCCCTTCAATGCAGGAAGACATTGTATGGAAACTTTGATTATTTTGAATATGTGGCCCTTCAGCTGAAATGCTCCTCTCGAGCTCTGTTCCTAAATATCTATAGACCACCCAAATACTGTGCAAGCTTTTTTGATGATTTTACCGAACTGCTGCTAGTGTGTATTGATTTTGACCGTCTAGTCATTGTTGGTGATTTTAACATCCATGTTGACAACCCCCAGGACAGAGGGGCTAAATAATTGTTTTGTGTTCTTGATAACTATGGACTGACTCAGCATGTGACGGAGCTCACGCACAATAAGGGGCACACTCTGGACTTAATTATCTCAAAGGGTCTGAATATCTCTAAGGCTGTGGTGACTGATGTTGCACTCTCTGACCATTCCTGTGTTTTCTTTGAGAGCTCTATTTCTGTTCACAAAAATGTTCAAAAAGAGATAACCACAAAGCGATATTTAACTGAAAATACTAGGAAAATGTTTACTCAGAATTTTTCTTCCACACTTGCCCCTGCTAACATCTCAGTAAATGAGCTAGTAGATCATTTTAATTCAAAAATTAAAAATGTTATAGATGCCATTGCTCCAACTAAGGTAAAGGAAGTGTCTGGCAAGAAAATATCTCCATGGAGAAAGGCCATGACCGTGAAAACAGAAAAAAGAGAATGTCGAAAAGCTGAACGCAGGTGGCGAAAAACAAATCTCCAGGTTCACTTTGAAATCTATAAAGAGAGACTTGGCCTTTATAATTTGGAATTGAAAAACGCATGACAATCGTTCTTCTCTGACATTATTACCAAAAACATAAACAACGCACGTGCCTTGTTTGCTACCGTCGACAGACTAACTAACCCCCCAGTGTCAGTAGCCTCTGAATTTCTATCCACCAGGGCGTGCAATGATTTTGCCTCCTTCTTCACTGACAAAATTCAGAAAATCAGACAAGCAGTCAGTGCCTCTGCATCAGGTACAGCAAATGTATTGTCTATGTGTCCACTTAACATCAAGTCAAATACCATGACACAATTCCATCAGATTAATGATAAAAACCGAGAGGACATTATACAACTTCTGAAGTCCTCCTCCTGCTGCATTGATATTATTCCAACAGGATTTTTCAAAGATGTTTTGCCTTGCATGGCCTCAGATCTACTTCATATAGTAAACAAATCTCTTCACTCAGGTATTTTTCCACAGGCCCTGAAAACTGCAGTCATTAAACCGCTCTTAAAAAAGAATAATCTAGATACTTCAGTAATGAACAATTACAGGCCCATATCAAACCTCCCATTTCTAGGTAAGATCATTGAAAAAGTAGTTTTTCAACAGTTGAGTAATTTCTTGCATTTAAATGACTGTTTTGATGTGTGTTCCAGTCAGGCTTTCGTCCAAACCACAGCACTGAGACTGCTCGTGTAAAGGTCTTTAATGACATCCACTTAAACACAGACAGTGGCAGAACTTCAGTGTTAGTATTATTAGATCTCAGTGCTGCGTTTGACACTGTTGACCACAGTGTATTACTAGACCGACTGGAAAACTGGGTGGGACTTTCGGAAACAGTTCTAAATTGATTTGAATCCTACTTAATGGACAGAAACAACTTTGTTTCTATAGGTAAATACACATCTGAGTTGACAAATATGACATGTGGGGTACCTCAAGGCTCCATCTTTGGGCCTCTTCTCTTTAACGTCTACATGCTACCACTGGCTCAGATAATGAAAAACAACAAAATAAGTTCCCATAGATATGCGCGGATGACGTAACAATTTCACCAGGAGACTATGCTCCAATTCAAACACTGAGTAAGTGCATTGAACAAATCAATGAATGGATGTGTCAGAACTTTCTCCAATTAAACAAAGATAAAACTGAGGTAATGGTTTTTGGAGCCAAGGCAGAACGTATAAAAGTTAGCGCTGAGCTTCAGCCTGCAATGTTGAAAACAACAGATAAAGCCAGAAATCTAGGTGTAGTCATGGACTCTGACCTGAGTTTCAACAGTCACATTAAAACAGTTACTAAATCAGCCTACTATCACCTAAAGAACATATCTAGGATTAAAAGACTAATGTCACAGCAGGATTTGGAAAAACTTGTCCATGCTTTTATCTTCAGTAGACTCGACTACTGCAATGGTGTCTTCACAGGTGTCACTAAAAAATCTATTAGAAAGCTGCAGCTGATTCAGAACACCGCTGCTCAAGTCCTCACTAACACTAAGAAAGTGGATCACATCACTCCTGTTCTGAAGTCTTTACACTGGCTTCCTGTGTGTCAAAGAATATATTTCAAAAATACTGCTGCTGGTTTATAAAGCACTGAATGGTTTAGGCCTAAAATACATTTCTGACCTCCTGCTAAATTATGAACCATCCAGATCTCTCAGGTCTTCAGGGACTGGTCAGCTTTCTGTCCCCAGATTCAGAACTAAACATGGTAAAGCAGCGTTCAGTTATTATGCTCCAAATATCTGGAACAAACTCCCAGAAACCTGCAGGTCCGCTGCAACTCTTACTACTTTTAAATCCAGGCTGAAGACTTTTCTTTTTGTCGCTGCTTTTAATTGAACTATTCATACCTTAGACTGCACTTTAACTTTTATCCATGTATTTTTTCTTTTTATGTTTATTTTATTAGCTTTTCTTTTTAATAATTGATTTTAAATGCCATTTTCTTAATGTCTTTTGTTTTTTGTAAAGCACTTTGAATTGCCTTGTATTGAAAAGTGCTATATAAATAAACTTGCCTTGCCGTCAACAGCGTAAACTCGCCTTCAAAATAAAAGCATGCCAAATTACACTTAAGACATACAACTGTAAAAAATTAACAAACACAATAGAGGCTTCTCAATACTCAAATGTCCCCTCCTCGACTCCTCGGTCCTCTGGTAGTGACCCGGAAATGAATTTCAGCGCGCCATTTTGAAGGACATCTCATTTCTCTAAATGCACACAGAGGACCGAGGATCGAGCGTCGAGGAGGCTCTCTGGAGGAGCTATAACCGAGGATACACTGATGGTTCCTCCACGGCTCCTCCGCGGATGCATTTCCGGGAACGGTGGAGGCGTGACGCATGGCCGGACTTATCTCAGCCAATGACAGCTCTGCATGCATCCCCTGGATATTATTTTCGAAACTGCTTTCATCGCGTCGCGATGTTTACAGAGAGAACAGCTGTGAGGTCCGTGCAGAAAGCAGAGCAGTGTGTATAATATATATATCACTCAGTATAACAGGCCTACTCTCTTTATTTGCTTTAGTTTAGTAGATAACTACAAACAAAGAGTCGATATTTTTCTAAGATCATTTAGTGCTTCACATAATAAAATACACAACGGCTGTAGTCTGATTATGTTTTAGGAGCTGTAGGTGTGTGTTGTACAGTGTGTAGGTGTGTGTGTGGTACAGTGTGTAGGTGTGTGTTGTACAGTGTGTTGTACAGTGCGTAGATGCGGCGGACAGACGGGTCTCAGTTGGTTTGGTATCCTATGCTTATTTTTAATAGCCTACTTGTCTACAACTGTCTACAAGCCTACAACTGTCTACAAGCCTACAACTTTTGGCCCGTAATTTAAATTCCCCATTTCAGCGACCAGAGAGAGGGGGCGATATATCCAGTCTCTGATTGTGTTACGTTATTATGAGAGTGCTTTCATACTTTAAATTGTATATATTTATATAAATATATTTGTGTGTGTGTGTCCGCATCTGTAGCCTGTTATCGTCTCATTATACCGCACTGTGAATTAATTCAAAGTAAATATGTGGGGGAACAATGTTCAGCTGATCTAACAGAGATTATAAAATACAGTGCTATGACAAAACACTCGACAGCTGATGCAGCTGTTGCCACGTAATAATGAACTGACGTCACTTTAATATGACCGCTCAGAGGAGAGGAGTTCTCATTTCTTTAAACGTCTGCTGCTTCCCCTCCTCTCTCCTTGGTTCACCTCCTCGGTCCTCCGCTCGCATCTCCTGTGGGTGGGACTAAATCTCGAGGAGGGGAGTCGAGGAGAGGAGTCGAGGAGGGGAAATTTAAGAATTGAGAAGCCTCTAATGCAACATCCTTTTCAATTTCTCAGGAGGGGACTTTGAGAGAGTATTACCCAAAAAGTACACAGTAAAAGTACTTCATTTTATTGTTGGTAGCAGTCAAACTAGGACTGAGTCAAACAGTGTCAGTTTTATTAAGAACTTATGGTACAAATGATTTGTATCGCAAATAAAGCAGAACAAATCTGCATTATTTTACTCTTGTACTACCGTCAGTGCCGCTTCTCGGCAATTACCGTAAAGGCGCGATTAATTGCGCACTCAAAAATGAAGAGCTGCTGATTTGATCAAGCAAACGCGAGAGACGGCTGAGTTGACCGCAGTACCGGAATGGACAACATTATCTTAATATCTTCTGAAAATAAATGTAAGTGTCACACACACACTCTGGAGACCGGACATCTCCTTCATAAAATGAATAATAAGGCCTAATAATCGGGCAGTTCGATGTGTGTGTGTGTGTGTGTGTGTGTTTTGAGGTGTGTGTGGTGAAAACAGCAGCCTGCAGTCACTCTTTAGCTGTCTAATGAAGGTATACACAGCGTGTGTAAAAGGCACAGCTTCACTTCCTACTTGGAAAACCTGTAACGTGCTCACGAGAAAGTATATCGTGATGAGCAAAACCATGTCACTTGGCCCAGGTGGTTTCCACAGAACGGACGAAACATGTTTAACGACCATAAACCAACACACTCTCACTCCATAATCGTCCAGGAGCGACGTTTGGTCAGTGTCCGTGGCGTGCAGTTGTGACGCTCCTAGGCTCCGTCAGCTTCATAAAGGGACGCAAATATCTTTCAACTGATTGCAATGTATTCCCATCTGCGGCGGGATTTGACGCTCATGGAAGCACGGCATTCGTTTGTGTCGGCTGCCCTTAAAGGCAATGTGAGCGTCCATTCTCATTGGATAACGGAGAATTGTACACCCGGAAGTAAGTATTCCCTTTACTGTCGATTGATTTTACAGTGATATCTGCACTACTCATCGACTAAAAAACATCAGATTATCCTTGTTAATTACACAACATTGATTGGTTTAAATTGTGTGCAATGCTTTTGTATTTTCCCCCTTCGATTCGGAGAAACAAATATTTTTTCGGAGTAAAGGATGGCAGAAGACACTACACTACCCAGAATCCCCAGCTATCGTTTGGACTACACCATGTGCTCTGTTTGACAAGTGATAGTCCTCAAGCTCTGTGATTGGAGAGTGTGCTCGGAGGGTTACGCCGAGCTTCGAACAGCACTTGAAATGGGATGGAACCACGGCAGACTGTCCAAAACTGGATTTGAACGGGTCCACCGCGTCCCCCCCTCCCCCACCCCGTCCCCAGAACTACACATGCTGGCTATTGTGTTTCGCAACATGTTCTTTATCTATGGCACGTCTCTACTGGGAGTTGTAGTTTTAAAAGACGTTTTCGTATTTCCCATAATAAGAAGTTGCCAGTATTAAACTGTGTACATCCCTGGAGGTTTAGGGGATAGGAAACACTCAAATTTTAAATATATAATTAATAAATGGGTGAAAATTGCTTGTGCCCATAATGGGCAGCATTAATATATATATACCCACATGCCAGCTAAGGTCAGAAGAGCTTTATTTAACAGCTGGTCTTATGTTTGTGACCCCTGTTGTTAATTGATAACATTACATTACATTACATTAATTGATAAGCCTGAAACATGCACGTGTCAAGGTTCAGAGGCAAATTTTGCAAATATGGCAGTAGCCATCGATCAGCTTAAGATAAGATATACTTTATTTGTTACGATTATTGTGTTATGTCACCTTTTCTATGTCTTGGTTTGGGTGTTTTGCTGTTCTCCCTGTCATATTTTCCTCTGGGTATATTGTCTGGTCCTTTTCCCTGTGTTTTTCCTCCCGTCGTTAGTTTCCCTGGTGTGTCTATTTGTCTGATTGTTTTCACCTGTGGTGACCCTTGTGTTTCTCCTCCCCTGCCCGGCTGTGTCTCGTCTTGTGATTACCCCTCCCTCTATTTAGTCTCTTCCTGTGTTCAGTGTCGGTTCGTCTTGTGATTTGGCTTGTCCTCGGTGAGTGTTCTGTTCTGTCTTTGTTAGTTTAGCCTTGAAATAAAGGAATTTCACGTTAATCTGCATGTGGGTCCTACCTGCTTCACACATTGTAACATTACGAACCGACCCAAAGATGGACCCAGCGGATTCAGCTTTTTTGATGCTACAGGCGGCTGCTAAGAGAAGGAGGCGCAAAGCCAAGCTAGCAGCCATGCCTCCATGCTCCAGTACCGACCCACGCAGCTTTGCGTCCATACTGGATTACCTAGCTTACACAGCCAGGGTCCAGGCTTCCGCTCCGGACCTTACAGCCATGTTTCCGGCTTCAGAACCGGACCTTACAGCCATGATTCTGGCTTCAATTCCGGCTCCAGAGCCGGCCCATTCAGTCATGTTTCCGGCTCCAGAACCTGATCTTACAGCCATGTTTCCGGCTCCAGAACCGGACCTTACAGCCGTGTTTCCGGCTCCAGAACCGGACCTTACAGCCATGATTCTGGCTTCAATTCCGGCCCCCGCAGCCATGTTTCCAGACCCAGCTCTGGCCCCAGCTGCCACAGTCCCATCTCCAGTTTCCTCTCGAGTTTCCTCTCGAGTTCCCTCTCCAGTCCCCTCTCGAGTTCCCTCTCCAGTCCCCTCTCGAGTTCCCTCTCGAGTTCCCTCCTCTAGTCCCTCCTCTAGTCCCTCCTCTAGTCCCTCCTCTAGTTCCCCTCTCGAGTCCCCGCTCGAGTCCCCTCTCGAGTTCCCTCTCGAGTTCCCTCTTGGTTCTCCTCTGGAGTCCCCTCTCGATTTGCCCCTTGGTTCCCCTCTCGAGTCTCCGCTCGAGTCCCCTCTCGAGTTCCCCCTTGGTTCCCCTCTCGAGTCTCCTCTCGAGTTCCCCCTTGGTTCCCCTCTCGAGTCCCCTCTCCGAGTCACGTCTCAAGTCCCTACCCAATGTCCTGTCCCGTTGGAGGCCCCGTCGACTACTCCTCTGTCAGGGGTCCGACCAATCATATGTCTGTCCCGTTGGAGGTCCCGCCGTCTACTCTCCTGTCGGGGGGCCTGCCAGCTCCTTGTCCTGTCTCATTGGAGGTCCCGCCGTCTACTCTCCTGCCGGGGGGCCTGCCAGCTCCTTGTCTTGTCTCATTGGAGGTCCCACCGACCACTCTCCTGCCGGGGGTCCTGCCAACTCTTAGTCCTGTGCCGTTGGAGGCCCCGCCGACTACTCTCCTGCTGGGGGTCCTGCCAACCCTATGTCCTGTCCCGTTGGAGGCCCCGCCGACTACTCTCCTGCCGGGGGTCCTGCCAACCCTTTGTCCTGTCCCGTTGGAGGTCCCGCCATCTGCTCTCCTGCCGGGGGTCCTGCCAGCTCCTTGTCCTGTCTCGTTGGAGGTCCCGCCGACTACTCTCCTGCCGGGGGTCCTGCCAACCCTTTGTCCTGTGCCGTTGGAGGTCCCGCCTTCTAGTCTCCTAGTCTCCTGCCGGGGGTCCTGCCAACCCTATGTCCTGTCCCGTTGGAGGTCCCGCTGACTGCTCTCCTGCCGGGGGTCCTGCCAATCCCGTGTCCTGGTCCTCTTCCGTGGGGGATCCTGCCGAGGTTCTGTCCCACCAGCTCCGACACCGGGTCCTGCACGGCCTCCGGCGCTGTCCCGTCAGCGCCTTCCTGCCCGGCCTCCGGAGCTGTCTGGTCTTCGCCCTCGAGCCCGGCCCTCTGAGAGCCGTAGTCTTCACCCTCGATCCCAGCCCCCTGAGAGCTATGGCCTTCGCCCTCGAGCCCGGCCCCCTGACTTTCCCGCCTTCGCCCCTCCATAACCCCCACCTTGGACTCTGTCTTGCCCCCGGGCCGTCCGCCCGAGTCCCCCTTCTCGGCTTCTACCTTGCCCCCGGGCCGTCCGCCCGAGATCGATAGCAGCGTCCCTAGCAACCACCTTGGTAACAATGAAAACGTTCTATGGACGCAATTTCCTGAAGTAATCTTCGTAATAATTAGCAAACTAAAGATCATGTACATCCACTGCACATATAATCTGAAATAACAACTCATATTTCTCGAATCAAAGGACATCAAAACGCATTTTAATGGCAAACTAACTTTAAAATAGGCATTTTCCACCGAGAATAAAACGAAGTTCGGCCATTTTTTTTTCTGCAGGGAGACATTTGAAGATCACGTGACATAGCCATTGGAATGAATGGTGAAAAAAACCGGGTTTTTCAAACAGATCACATGGTGTAGTCCAAACGATAGCTGGGGATTCTGGGTAGTGTAGTGTCTTTTGCCATCCTTTACTCTGAAAAAATATTTGTTTCTCCGAATCGAAGGGGAAAAATACAAAAGCATTGCACACAATTTAAACCAATCAATGTTGTGTAATTAACAAGGATAATCTGGTGTTTTTTAGCCGGGTGTACAATTCTCCGTTATCCAATGAGAATGGATGCTCACATTGCCTTTAAGGGCAGCCGACACAAACGAATGCCGTGCTTCCATGAGCGTCAAATCCCGCCACAGATGGGAATACATTGCAATCAGTTGAAAGCTATTTGCGTCCCTTTATGACGCTGAAGGAGCCTAGGAGCGTCACAACTGCACGCCACGGACACTGACCAAACGTCGCTCCTGGACGATTATGGAGTGAGAGTGTGTTGCCATAAACACACTCGCACTGTCCATAGGTATGGGCGGTCTATCAGCCAAAACAAACTTAAGTTTGTGTCAATCACTTGCACGTCACTTCTGTTATGATGCGCATTCCCTTTCCAGTTTAATTCTCTAGCTTGTTAAAGTGTTTCGGCAAATGTTAAAGTGTTTCGTGAAAAAGTGTTTTCGACACTTGTAAATGTGTCTCGCATCTTGTTAATTTGTTTTTTTTAATGTTAAATAGTGTTTTCTTTGGTAAAAGTGTTTTGCTAATGTAATGTTGTTTTATAAAATGTAAATTTGTTTTATAAATTTGTCTCAAGCTTTGTTAAAGTGTTTCACACTTTGTAATTGTCGATTGCACTTCTCAGCCACCGTACTAAATGCACTGATTAAGAAATCACTAGTGGAATGATGGCTACCCCATATTTAATGTTGGGACTCTGACCTCTACACAATCCCTAAATGTCTTCTGAAGCTTTAGTCCATGTAAATCTCATGACTGGGTTTGACCCTCTTCCTACATTCTTCATAAAGTGCTTTACCTAGCAGCACTGATGTTGAAGGTCCCATTGTTCTGGAGGTGTAGAGGACGCACTGTCCTATACGCTATGTAGCATACCACACTCTTTCTCCACTCTGTCTCCCCTTCTCCCTCTCTCTCCCCCCAAAACAACCCCACCTCCCTCCCAGTGGGGGATTGGGTGCCATGTGGTGATGAATAGTCAGATCTGAGGCAGGAGGACACTCAATGTAGGTCGAGCTCCAGGGGCTGTCGTCTACTGGTGTGTGTAGGTGTATTTATATACGTGTGTGTGTGTGTGCATCGAGGCACTTGGTGGGGGTCGCTGGCTACATGCTGCTCTCCAGTGAGTGGGGGTTTGCTGGGGGTGAGGTGGGGGTGATGAAGAGTGGGTATACCTGCTACAGCATGATATATGGATTGCTCGTACCCCCTTATACACCTGTTCCCGATGCCTATTCCTTCTTTGCCATACACACAATAAGGCACACACACACTCCACCCCTGCACCCCCACTCAGAGACAAGGTGTGGATAATCAGCTCATTTGTTATGGTGCGGTTAGATTAGCATAGGAACATATGCATGATGATGAACTACACTGCATCAGAGCGACAACCTTGTTCTGCAGGACATGGAGAGAAGGATGGGCTAATAAACGACAGCGAAGTGAACTTCAATGACTTTGAGGTCAGAGAGAGCGGGGTGCAGTGGGGAATGGGAGGCAGGCACATTTGGAGGTCATGCAGGCTAGCTTTGTTTCTTTTTTTTAGGCTTGAAGCTGAGGTAGGCAGATTATTTTTATATCACTGGTGATAAATGCAATAATTATCTTTCAGCATCTCTTAGTTAAACTTGTCTTAGGTCCCTTGTCCACATAGGGCCTTTTATGAGGTGGGCAGCATCTTTATAACATGTTTAAAAAATATAAGAGAGCAAATTATATCACATGCAGCCGCCACAAGAAAAAGCGTTTTTCATTTAGCACGGTGATACGCTTATAGTTAAAAATACTTAAAAAGTGCCAGTAACACGACTGTAGAAACTTAAGGGGTTGCTTGTTTTTCGCTGTCTCTATTTAGGAAAGTGTCAAAACAAAAACTAAAAAGCTTGTTTCTTTGAGCAAATCAGTCAGTCAAACACTAGATGTTTCTGCCAGTGAGTGTTTAACTTTGACCGCGGCATGCAAATCATCCTCCTTGCTTTATTCATACAAAGTGTGAGAAGAAGAATCTTCCAGACAGTGTTCATGTTTAAAAACCATGTCAAAAATGTAAAGTAGCAAAAAAGATAATAAAATCCAATGGACAATGCTAGTTTGCCAAAAAGGCGCTATGTGGACAAAGGCCCTTGGAGAAAACGAACATTCTGCTCCTCCTCTTTACTCTGTTTTCTGGCTTTGGAAGAGCTAGATCAGGGATGGGCAACTTGGATGGTGGTGGGGGCCACATAATGTATGTACTGGCCACCAGGGGGGGCGCAGATTAACTTGGAACACACACACACAAATTCCATGTATTGTGTGTAATTATTAACAAATTAAGTCTGACATCTTCATTAACATTTTGCAATCTTTCAGGGAACATCCTCTAATAAGCTCACTATACAAAATTCAGTTCACAGAAATGTTATTTGATTTTTACAAGTAGCATGTTTGTATTGAACAGGTTATTTAACAGTGGAATACAACTATTTTAAACTATTGGAAAGCATGGAAAATGTGTGTGCATTGAGAGTAACCATTAAGATGACATAAACATGAAGTCATGAACACTAACCCAGACATTAGTTGTCTGACTTAAACCTAGCTAAGACACTTGTAGCCTGTCTCTGCTGACGCACAATAAGGGGAATGTCAACACAGACACCTGTCAACCTGCACTCTGCTGTTCCTCAGCGCCGCTCCCCCTCCCTCACGCTGAAATTATGAATGAAAAGCGTATAGTAATCATCATGGATAACATGGCAGGGTCCGTGACAGGTTGTTTTCATCTGATTTCAAATAAACAAAGTCTTGGTTTTTAGAATATTAAACTTGTTTCGCCAAATGTAGATGATAAATACAACTTTGAAGCTTGTAAAGGCATAATTACACACGGTAACTTAACGTCACAGCAGGCATAACAACAGCCGGTGTTTCTTGTGAGTGTTTCCCCGGGAAACAAACACAATACACACAAACGCGTCACAGATTATTTTGAGGTATTTGGCTGCCGAACAAAATCATGTACGCAGTTCGCGACGTAACTAGGAGTCTAGTGGACGGTATCAGTAGTACAAGTAAAACAATTAAAACAAGTGTTGCATGCGGCCCCCGGGCCGCCATTTACCCATCCCTGAGCTAGATCATAAAAGGAATCTCTGGCCAATAACATTTAATTTCAGAGAAAGGGAATTCATATTGGCTCTTTTATAAATGCACATGCATGTGCACGTCCCTCCGAATAGTGTCAGCCTGAAGGTAATTGTGAAAAATGGTAAAGCCTTCTACTCACCATGGCTAAAGGTTTGCAGCTGAAGCTAACTTAAAGCTATGGTAAGCACATTTTTGGAGAACATTTTCTCACAATCTCTGAAAATGCTCAGCCAATATTGTGGCAAACTATTCGAGAGCCCCAGGTTTGCAAAGAAAACAGGAAAATAGTTCACATATAATTGTAACTATAGAACGGCATCAGGGTCACCGGGTTTCTAAATAATCCACATATACATTTGGCATTTTTAGTCCTGCAAATGTTGTACTACTTTATAAAGATATTTCCCGACTCTTTAAACACTTTCAATCACCAAAAATGTTTTAATTGCATAGCAAGTTACGAAATATGCGCAAAGTAAACACTTTAAATGTCTGCTATCATGCAAAATGCACGTTTTGATGTATTTTATACATATATGTCCCCGGTGTATGGGAACTCACAAAGTGTCAAAAAACAAAACCCTCTCTCTTTTCCTCCATACCCACATCTCTAAAACATGTAACATGGTCTTTGTTTACATTAGCAAGCATCGCTAGCACTCAGAGCTAAGCTGTACTGGAGAGAGTTTGTGTAAAAAAGCAGGAAATAAAAAAAGGTACTGGTTAGTAGAAACAGAGGCTTTTCTTCATCTTGTGTTTTGTGCTTCACTGAGACCTGGCTGTGTGGATTGATTCCGGACATGGCACTGCAGCTGGGAGGCTTCCAGCTGTTCAGAGCGGATCGTGACACGGAGCTCTCTGGCAAATCAAAAGGTGGAGGAATATGTTTTTACACAAACAGTGGCTGGTGCAACAATGTGACAGTGATTCTGCAGCACTGTTCTCCCACTCTGGAAACTGTTATCATCAACTGCAAACCCTTCTATTCCCCCCGTGAGTTTTCTTGATTCATACTGGTCAGTGTTTACATCCCACCGCATGCGAACGTGCAGGAGGCGCAGCGCACACTCGCCGACCAGCAGTGTTGTAGTCAAGTCACCAATTCACGAGTCCAAGTCACTCTCGAGTCACCACTCTCGAGTCACCACTCTTCGAGCCCGAGTCCAAGTCCGAGTCACCAAGGGAGAGTCGTAGTCGAGTCCGATTCACCCAAGGAGTGTCCGAGTCGAGTCTGAGTCATCATTACCTGTGTTTGAGTCCGAGTCCAAGTCCGAGTCACCCAAGGAGTGTCCGAGTCCAGTCAGAGTCCGAGTCATCATTACCTGTGTTCGAATCTGAGTCCAAGTCTGAGTCACCTAAGAAGAGTCCAAGTCAAGTCCGAGTCACAAGTCTCCATGTATTAATCTTCGTGGATATATGTGTTGAAATGTAGCTGCTCCTCTACATTGTTTTTATCCTGTCATGTTATACTAATCTGTCTATTGAACTGCTTTGAAGCGAGTTTGGCTACATTTCTTGTAATAGGTGCTATACAAATATAAAGCTTATTACTAATATTAATATTATTATTATTATTGTAAATGACCTTTAATATGTCTAACTATATTTAAAATGAGTTGCCTTTTAGAAAAGTGATTACATTTGTATGCCAATATTTTCCTATGATAAAGTTTTCGTTTTGCACTTTTATTTTGATAATAATAAGATCGGGACTCTTATTTTGAAGGAACGTTTACCGGTTAAATCGGTTTACCAATAAAGATTGAGCCCCAGAATGCACATGGCTACTTAGCATGCAAAATGGTCATTCTGCATGTTAAGTAGCCATGTGCTTTCGTGTTTTCTGAATCTGTATTTATTGATTAGATCACTTTACTCTGATGATAGTGTTCAAGACAGCCATGTCTGAACTCAATCCTTAGAGTAATGTGTTATGGAGCCTTCTCTTCAATATTGTTTCCACATAACGAGCATTTTGCGCTTCTCTTTTCCAATGTGGAAGCAGAATGTGTGAAAGCATACAGCACGATGCGGGGTGTGTCTCTAGACATCTCTAGACTGGAATAGGGGCCCAGTACGTGAACTCGCCTCGCAGGTGCACAAGCCAGGATAGAGGACATCGGACTCCAGAGAAAACTTGCTCGAGTCCGAGTCCATGTCGGAGCGTCAATGTACAAGTCGAGTCCAAGTCATCGTATGCGAGAATTCACGAGTCCGAGTCCAAGTCATCGTGCGCGAGAATTCGCGAGTCTAAGACCGAGTCGCGTCAATCAGTGCGCGAGTCCGAGTCGAGTCACGAGTCCCGAAAATCGGCACTCATGTGCGACTCGAGTCCGAGTCCAGGACTCGAGTTCTCCATCTCTGCCGACCAGATACTGTATGTGGAGACGACTTTTCCGGACTGCCTAGTTATTGTTCTTGGTGACTTTGACAAAGGCAACCTCAGCCACGAACTCCCAAAATACAAACAGTTTATTAAATGCCCCACCAGAGAGGGGAATATGTTGGATCACTGTTACACCATCATCAAGGGAGCCTATCACACCATCCCCCGCGCTGCACTGGGCCACTCTGACCACACCATGGTCCACCTGATTCCTGCATACAGGCAGAAACTCAAACTGTGTAAACCTGTAGTGAGGACATTCAGGCAGTGGAGCAGAACATCTATGGAGGAACTTCAGGCGTGTTTGGACTGTACTGACTGGGACATGTTTAGGACTGCTACTCAAAGTCTGGATGAATATACAGAGGCTGTGACGTCATACATCAGCTTCTGTGCGGACAGCTGTGTACCAACACGCACCAGGGTGAGTTTTACAACAACAAGCCCTGGTTCACACCTAAACTGAAACAGCTAAGATTGCAAAACGAGGAGGCGTTTAGGAGTGGCGATAAGGCACGTTTTAGAGAGTCAAAGTACGTCTTTAGCAAGGCGGTGAGAGATGCTAAACGACAATACTCTGAGAAACTCCAACACCAGTTCTCAGCAAACGACTCTGCTTCTGTCTGCCGTGGTCTAAAGGCCCAGAAACAACAATCAGATTTTTGGCCGTCTATAGATGTCTGGCCGTCGATGAGCGTCCTGTCGCCCTACTCACATTGGTGTGTCCCGCACCGTTGAATATTTTCTGCCGTGCCGACACCTTCCGCCTCCAATTCGACATGTTGAATCGGGAGGCTAAAGGCTAAAGGCCGTCGGCCAAATAAATCACTGACTGGCTGTTCAGCTTAGCGAATCAGTGCATGAGAAGCGAAACGGAAGTGAGGGACCCAAACAAACGATTAAGAAGGCAAATCTGAGATTTCCTTTAACTCCAGCTCTCCACACATGTTCGGGAAAGCCCCATGAGCTTCTCGCTGTAGAGTGAAAATGGAATGCACACGCTATTTGTTGTTTGTTTATATCACGCAGTCTGTTCTTCTTCTCTCGGTGTATCACGCAGTCTGTCTTCCGGTTGTTGCCTCTTTTGAATGAAGAATACACACTACCACCACCTGCTGGTAAGGAGAGTTATTGCCACTCACGCATGCACAGTTCGTACATGCTACTTGGCCATCGGCTGAAGTCTGTCGTGTTCCGTCGGGGACGTGTTCTTTGGTGTCAGTTTGGTGTGTAGGCCTACAAGCCAAAAGCCTCACTCTCCATGAACGACCGACGCCTTGCAAACGATCTGAATCAGTTCTACTGTAGATTTGAAGACAACGAGTTCAGTCCTGAAACCATTTCCGTTGACACCTCCCAACAGCTTCAGTCTCACACCTCCACGTCCCCCTCCCCTTCAGTGTCCCACTCTCCTACACCACAGATCTCCCCTGACACATCAAATTCTCTCTCAATCAATGAACACCATCACAGACCCCCTCCTGGACCCCCTGCAGTTTGCCTACAGAGCCAACATGTCGGTGGACGACGCGGTCAACATGGCCCTTCACTTCCTCCTCCAGCACCTGGACACAGCAGGAACCTACGCCAGGATCCTGTTTGTGGACTTCAGCTCCGCCTTCAACACCATCATCCCGGCTCTGCTGCAGGACAAGCTCTCCCAGCTGCACGTGCCCGACTCCACCTACAGGTGTATCACAGACTTCCTGTCTGACAGGAAGCAGCACGTGAGGCTGGGGAAACATGTCTCTGACCCCTGGACCATCAACACCGGTTCCCCTCAAGGCTGCGTTCTTTCCCCTCTGCTCTTCTCCCTGTACACCAACAGCTGCACCTCCAGTCACAAATCTGTCAAGCTCCTGAAGTTCACAGATGACACCACCCTCATCGGACTCATCTCTGGTGGGAGATGGACCATCTGGTGACCTGGTGTAGGGACAACCACCTGGAGCTCAATGCTCTCAAGACAGTGGAGATGGTTGTGGACTTTAGCAAGAACGCAGCCTCACCCGCCCCCATCACTCTGTGTGACTCCCCAGTAACTGCTGTGGAGTCTTTCCGCTTCCTGGGCACCATCATCGCCCAGGACCTCAAATGGGAGCAGAACATCTGCTCCCTCATAAAAAAAGAACAGCAGGGGATGTTCTTCCTGAGGCAGCTGAAGAAATTCAACCTGCCAAAGACGATGATGGTGAACTTCTACACCTCCATCATCGAGTCCATCCTCACCTCCTCCATCACCATCTGGTACACTGCAGCCACAGCCAAGGGTAAGGGCAGGCTGCAGCGTGTCATCGGTGATCGGCTGCAATCTGCCATCCGTCCACGACCTACATGCCTCCAGGACCCTGAGGCGGGCAGGGAAGATAGTGGCCGACCCCTGCCACCCTGGACACAAACTGTTCACCCTCCTCCCCTCTGGCAGAAGGCTGCGCTCCATCAGGACCAAAACCTCTCGCCACCTGAACGGTTTCTTCCGCTCCGCTACCGGCCTCTTAAACAAGGCCCGGCCCCCCCACTGACACAACGTAGACTCCGTCCATATGCATTACATTAATGCACACAATGTTCAAATACTGCTTACTGCACATATTCTTATTTCATGTAACATATTTTATATTCTATAACTCATTGCATTCCATTTCGCTGTAAATTACTTATTATTCAAAGACTTTTGTAAAAACCTGGAAAGGAAGGTTTAAACGTTTAAAACTTGAAACATCATTTTAGGTCTGTCTGTGCATGGGTAATACGTTGAAGAGTAGTGTTGTTAAGCCTGATTGTTGGACAATTAAGGATAGTAACATTATCTGTTATAATATTAGAAATATCTTATTGTTCAATACCTTATAATCTGAAAATATCAATTAATTTATTTTGTTTAGTGTGAAAATGTAATCTGACAAAATATATGTATCACCACTATTTAACACATGTCTGTTCATCGGAAATATAAGAACAATCATTAATTGTACATCTGTAAACATCTGATCATTCAATTCAAATATTATCTTTGTACAACAGCTGGAAGAACATGTCCTCCTGACTCGTTCTCCTCCTCTCTTTATGACACAGAATGTCTGGTGTGTAAAGGCATCCTGATACTGTAGATTAGCACTGAGGTGCTGACTGGCTCAAAACTCTTCTTCATCAGAGCGCCATATTTCAACCCCCCCAATTGCTCTGCTTCTGTGAGGCTCATTCAGTGAGCATTGTCGTTGATCCCCCAGTGAAACGGAGGCTCATCTGCCTGCATTCCTTCTGCTATCTTCTTGAGAGCAGTGCAACTGCCTATTCCAAGTGGCACCTCCAGATTCCCCCCCCCCCCCCGTGATGGGAGAGGTTAGGAAGACATCTGCTCCTCCAAGAAACATGGAACCTTGTATTATAGAAGCCTCTGAAGCCCTCACTCGTCCTGCAGGGTTGTCTGCTTGAGCCCACCGAGCAGAAAGATGAAGAAGCATCCCATCTCATCAGAAAGTTGAAGATTAGAATCCTCTCATCTCGAACGACCTCGTGCCTCCTTGCCCGTTGCTGGGGGTGCTCTCTGCAGCCGGAGAGTGTGATCCTCTCTCTCTGATCCTTGGCCTTCAGAGCTGTCCTAGTTATTGGGTTAACACTTGATAGGGATGTTTTCCTGAGTGAAGACAACTCAAGGTAATGGATTTGCACATTATCATTCAATTACAAAAATAGGATAGGCCCCTCAGAATTATTTGGGAGCCTTCCTGACACATGCACATGCATACATTTAAGGTTTGTGTTAGTCATTTAACATGCAAGAATCATATACTCATCAGTCCAAAGCAGAGAAATGTTATTTTAAGTTAAAGGTGAGCTAGTCCCTGTGGATATAACCCCTTCTCAATGATTCAAAATGTTATATTAATTCACCATTTACCGTTTGATAAAAGATTAGTTTATCAGAAGTACATTTCCTCTTCCATAAAACATAGGTTTGAGAAATGAATGTTCCAATATGAAATCAATTACTCAATATAATTGACTCTCCCCTCCCTTTTCTTACATAGGTCACATATGTAATAACAACGTAGGAGTCCATTTAAACACGGTATTGTCTATAAACTATTAATCGAGAAGACGCAGTATCAGTATGCAACTCGCAAATATCTCTTCTCTCTTCCCTCTTCCCTCTATTCTCTCTTCCACATATCTCTCTATTCTCTCTTCCTCATCCCTCTCTCTTCCTCATCTCTCTCTCATCCTCATCTCCCTCTTTCCTCACTTCCCCATGTCTTTCTTCTCACTTTCCCATCTCTTTCTTCTGTCACTTCTGTTAGATATGAAATAAAACATACGAGTCCATGTAAGCATGGTATAGATCATAATCCATTACTCGAGAAGACTCAGTATCACCTGTGCGCAGCTCACAAAAAACAATTGTGAGAAACATATATTATGCAGGAAATGCATACCTTTGTTAAAAAACAAAGCATAGCCGATGCAGGAGGAAAAGCATCAACCCCCTTAACATCTGAGTTATCACTGAAGGCATAGCATGAATGATAGTGAGCGTCTGAAGGTGTCATTACTGAGAAATGTCAAACAAATTCAAAACCTTACATTTGAAAACAGGTTTGCATTCCTCCACTTAAGGTGACGTTATCATTGGAAACAATAAAAACGAACTGTTTTGATGTATAATCTATAAATTGAATCGTTAGAGCAGAACAGAATGGTTGTATTGTAGCCTGAGTTCCGTGCAGCCTCTAGTTTCACCGGGGTGGAAACATGGTCCATATAATGTGAATACATGCATAATTAGACAGTAAGAGGCCCCTGACATTAGGTCTATACTAAAAATAGTAGGGTCTTTTAACAGCTTGCCAAGTTACAGGCATCCTCTGCATAGCAGTATGAATAGCCTTAAAAAAAAAAAAAAAAACCCACTCTGTGGTAACGAGAGTCATATTTCTGACCCAAATGCCCTAAGTGAAGCCGTTAGTCTCATCTGACTGACCCAAGGGTTGGTGCTGGTGTGAGAGGGAGCCTTCCAAGTGTTCAAAGCAGATGTCAAGCTTTCAGTTCTGTTACGGTGTGTGAAGCAGGTAGGACCCAAATGCAGATTAAAGTAAAAATAATTCCTTTATTTCAAGGCTATATAAACACAGACAGAACACTCACCGAGGACAAGCCAATACACAAGACAACCCGACAAAGAGAGACAGAAAACACACAACCTAAATACACCCAGGACTAATCACATAACACGAGACAGGTGAGGAGGGAGGAGAAAACACATAGGTACCAGGTGAACACAATTGGGTAATCAGAGAGGGAAACCGACAGAAAGCAAAACAGGCAGGAAACGGGGGTGAACACTTTACAAAATAAAATAGGAAACCCAAAGATAGAAAAGGACACAAAAAATACTAACACAGACAAATCCTAACAGTACCCCCCCCCCTCAAGGGACGGATCCCAGATGTCCCAAAACAAAAAACAAAAATCCAAAAAACTCAAGCAGGGTGGGTGGAGGGGGTCCGGAGGAGGGACGCATCACTAAGCCACCAGGGTGGGAGGAGGGGGTCAGGAGGACGGGACTGAACTGACGCCCAGGGGCAAGGCAGAGGACCAGGAAGGGGATTCGGGCAGACGGCCCGGGGGCAAGGCAGAGGACCAGGAAGGGGTCTCGGGCGGACGGCCCGGGGGTAAGGCGGAGTCCAAAAAGGGGGACTCGGGCGGACGGCCCGGGGGCAAGACAGAGTCCAAGGGTGGGGACCATGGAGGGGCGAAGGCAGCGGCAGGAAGAGTCAGGGGGCCGGGCCCGACGGCGAGGACCGGCTGCACTCAGGGGGCGGGCTCGAGGGCGAAAGACCAGACAGCTCCGCAGGCCGGGCAGGAAGGCGCTGACGGGACAGTGCCGGAGGCCGGGCAGGACCGGTGTCGGAGCTGGTGGGACAGGCTCGGCAGGATCCCCCACGGAAGAGGACCAGGACACGGGATTGGCAGGACCCCCGGCAGGAGAGCAATTGGCGGGGCTTCCAACAGCACAGGACAAAGGGTTGGCAGGACCCCCGGCAGGAGAGCAGACGGCGGGACCCCCAACGGGACAGGACAAAGGGTTGGCAGGACCCCCGGCAGGAGAGTAGTCGGCGGGGCCTCCAACGGCACAGGACTAAGAGTTGGCAGGACCCCCGGCAGGAAGAGGAGTCGGTGGGGGCCTCCAACGGCACAGGACAAAGGGCTGGCAGGACCCCCGGCAGGGAGAGTAGACGGCGGGACCCCCAACGGGACAGGACAAAGGGTGGCAGGACCCCCGACAGGAGAGTAGTCGGCGGGGCCTCCAACGGCACAGGACTAAGAGTTGGCAGGACCCCCGGCAGGAGAGTAGTCTGCGGGACCTCCAACGGCACAGGACCTGGGGTTGGCAGGACCCCCGGCAGAAGAGTAGTCTGCGGGACCTCCAACGGCACAGGACATGGGGTTGGCAGGACCCCCGGCAGAAGAGTAGTCTGCGGGACCTCCAACAGCACAGGACCTGGGGTTGGCAGGACCCCCGGCAGAAGAGTAGTCTGCGGGACCTCCAACGGCACAGGACCTGGGGTTGGCAGGACCCCCGGCAGAAGAGTAGTCCTGCGGGACCTCCAACAGCACTTCAGTAGGGACTTTAGATGGGACTAGAGAAGGGACTAGGAAAGTGACCTGAGGAGGGACTAGGTAAGGGACTACAGAGGGGACTAGAGAAGGGACCAAGAGAACGAAACTCGAGAGGAGACTCGAGAGGGGAACTAGAGAGGGGACTTGAGGACGGACTAGAGGAGGGAACTGGAGAGGGGACTCCCAGAGGGGACTAGAGGAGGGACTAGAGAAAGGACACTGGAGAGGGGACTCCAGAGGGGACTAGAGGAGGGACTAGAGAAAGGAACTTGAGAGGGGACTTGAGAGGGGACTCGAGAGGCGAACTAGAGAGGGGACTCGAGGAGGGACTAGAGGAGGGGACCAGTGGAGGGACTAAAGGAGGGAACTGGAGAGGGGACTCCAGAGGGGACTAGAGGAAGGGACTATAGGTGGGACTAGAGAAGGGAACTTGAGAGGGGACTCGAGAGGCGACTAGAGAGGGGCTCGAGGGGAGGGACTAAAGGAGGGACCAGAGGAGGGACTAAAGGAGGGAACTCGAGAGGGAACTTGAGGGGAACTGGAGATGGGACTGTGGCAGCTGGGGCCACCTCTGGGGGCCACATCTGGGTCTGGCACCAAGGCTGCTGGGACCGGGACTGGGGCCGGAATTGAAGCCAGAATCCAGGCTGAAAGGTCCGGTTCTGGAGCCGGAAACATGGCTGGTAAAGTCCGGTTCCGGAGCAGGGACCGTGGCTGCTGGGACCGGCACTGGAGCCGGAACCATGGCTGAAGGGCAGGGAACCGGAACACGGATCCATGGCTTGTGTGGGGTGTACTGGAGCACGGTACCATGGCATGTGGGATGGTACTGGGGCACGGAACCATGGCTGCTGGGGCCAGAACTGGTCCGTAACCATGGCTGCTGGGGGCTGAACTGGTTCTGGAACCCGGCTCTTGGGCTCGTGCTGCAACCTGGCCTTGCGACCCCCTTCCTTTAGGAGCGTTTGGGGCTCCGTGGACCTCCAAAGGCCAGACGTACCAGCGAATGGCTCCTGGACAGTAGCAAACACTGGGTGAGAAGAGGGGCTGACGCCAGACGGACCACACCAATGCGTGTGGTATCAAAACAGGAGTTGGGAGACCTGGTCTGTCAGGATCGGGAAAAACAAATGTGTGAGGTAATCCAAAAAGCCTGGCAGTGGACTTTCACCAAACCTTGATTCCTCAGTGTAAGGTGGACTGCTTCTGCCAGAGCAGCATCCGCTGCTGAACCCTGACCGCTCCTATCCATTGATGAGAGCAGGTAGCCAAAGAAAACGTAAAATCCAATAATTCCTGCTCAAAAGGATCTGCTGGGCCCATATTTCAGGTCGGGTTGTAATGTTACGGTGTGTGAAGCAGGTAGGACCCAAATGCAGATTAAAGTAAAAATAATTCCTTTATTTCAAGGCTATATAAACACAGACAGAACACTCACCGAGGACAAGCCAATACACAAGACAACCCGACAAAGAGAGACAGAAAACACACAACCTAAATACACCCAGGACTAATCACATAAACACGAGACAGGTGAGGAGGGAGGAGAAAACACATAGGTACCAGGTGAACACAATTGGGTAATCAGAGAGGGAAACCGACAGAAAGCATACAGGCAGGAAACGGGGGTGAACACTTTACAAAATAAAATAGGAAACCCAAAGATAGAAAAGGACACAAAAAATACTAACACAGACAAATCCTAACAAGTTCATGGCTCGGTGGGGGGGAGCAGACCCACGTGAGACAGTATCAACGGCTCATGTAGAGCAGCCATAGCATCTCTGTGACTGCACTCAGCCGGACTGTAGCAGGGCAGAACTGGGTGACTCTTAGTGAAGCCGTCCAAGGCCATAGACAAAATGGAACCACGTACTAACAAAAGGACACAGGGTCATCAATGTCTCTCTTCACCATTTGCCTAATCATAAAACAAATTAGTGAGAAAAATGTGGAACACTAATCCATCATGTGAAATGTTGAGTTAATTTAAATAATCACTTATGGGTTGAAATCAAATTAACATTAACATTAGAACTAAAGTCAGTTAAAATTGGACTTGCACGGATCAGAATCTAATCAATACACCATTTTCCCAGCTCTGTAATGAAAAGGATAACAAGCAGGGATATGACACGCATGGTGTTCTTTTTTTATATATTATAATGAAGCGCGAGCTGTGTGCTCGAGTCTTCCTGCCTGTCGGCTCTGCTCATGGATGTATAATAAGGCTCTGCTGCTCCGCGAAGATGGTCTAGCTTCAGCAGCTACATTACCTACGGGTGCGTTCGTTAATATTAACTGTGTGGTCCGGAGTCACTGTGGCACAGACTGGACCGCTGGTGAACAGCTGTTAGAACGGGGTGTTCAGGTGTTCAGAGCAGAACTCCCTGTCGGAGCGGCAGAGCGTGATGTGAACTGAACAATGTTTCTGTCGCAATATATTTAAGGATTCGTTGAGCTAGATAACTAGCATACATTGTCACTATCTGCTAACGTTAGCTTTAGCCTTCATTTTCTAATAGTCTAATGTCATCATTTCGACAATAAATAAATGCTACATAAACGTAAAAGAGATCACTCTCTCTCTCATCTGCCTGCAGGGGCGGGGCCTCACAGACACGCTGCATCTCTCTGGCTCACGGACATGCTGCAGCGCTGTGCAGTGTGCACACCAGTGGTGGTGCTAGGGGGTGGCTACTTGGGCTCAAGCCCCGTATGTTTTCTGAAAAGCCCCGGATGTTTCACTTAAAAAAAAAAAATGTTAAATATTTTTTTTTTTGAAAATGTCTCGGGAGTAATGTGCAGTACCGGAGTCCACCAGACAGGCAGCCGCTGCGGGACATTAGCCTGCGTACTGCGTAGCCTTCCCTGCCCTGAAGAAGAAGTGATCCTTCCTAGTGCCTGACGAGTTTTAAGCTAATAGCCTATACAGTTATGGATATTAGAAAGTTATTTTCATCGAAGCAGGCGCCACAAGCAGCAGCAGCAGCAGCAGCAGCAGCAGCTGACAACAATGTCATCACCAGCCAAGACACTCTCACTCCCTAAGCGTCCAGGAGCGGATTTTTGTCAGTGTCCGTGGCGTCCAATTGTGACGCTCCTAAGCTCCTTCAGCGTCATAAAGGGACGCAAATAGCTTTAAACTGATTGCAATGTATTCCCATCTGCGTCGGGATTTTTTCTGAGTAAAGGATGGCAGAAGACACTACACTACCCAGAATCCCCAGCTATCGTTTGGACTACACCATGTGCTCTGTTTGACAAACCCCGTGATAGTCCTCAAGCTCTGTGATTGGAGAGTGTGCTCCGAGGGTTAAGCCGATTCTCGAACAGCACTTGAAATGGGATGGAACCACGGCAGACTGTCCAAAACTGGATTTGAACGGGTCCACGCGTCCCCCCCTCCCCCACCCCGTCCCCAGAACTACATGCTGGCCAGATGCTGGCTATTGTGTTTCTCAACATGTTCTCTATGGCACGTCTCTACTGGGAGTTGTAGTTTTAAAAAACGTTTTCGTATTTCCCATAATAAGAAGTTGCCAGTATTGAACTGTGTATACCCTTAGCAAAAAAATCTATAACATCCTATAGAATCCTATAATCTTGTAGAAATCTATAGCATGTTATAGAACATAGTCGTATTTGTAAGCCATGCTAAAGAATTCTATAGAATACTATAGAAATCTCTAGATCATTCTGTAGAATACTATAAATGTGTACTTTTCTATAAACTTCTATAATTAAAACTATAACAATCTAAAGAATTCTATAGGACAGAACCGACTCATGACATATCTGTAGAAATCTATAGGAATTTGTAGAAATCTATAGCATTCAAAGAAAACATGCATGACATTTCTCTCTGATGCAACCTATACTAAATTCTATAGAATTCTATAGAATTCTATAAAACTCGTCTTTAAATTGGAATAGAGAAAATCATAGTAATCTACATCATTTTGTGGAACTGAGCTGCTTTGCAAAAGCTGTATGGGTCCCTTTGAAATCTTTACAACTGTATACTGGATTATGTGCCCAATTACATTATGTAACCTATACATAACCATATACAACCATACAACATATTGGAATGGAACTCTAAACTGAATGAATGTCACTGTCCTTGTATTCTGATGTAAATGCTCCAGAATTTCTGTGACTGCATCTGTATGTATACATTGATCACTTATGTTATGTAACTAATTATCTGTTACAACTGGAGATTAAAGCTAAGTGACATAACAATATCTATTGTTAGTGTGAGTCTGTTATAAACAACTCATTGGAGTCTGCAGTACTCTACTCTGTTTTGCAGTCTATTATACATTGTAAAAAAAGATCGTAATTTTACAGGAAATAACTGTAAATGTTTATAGTAATTATCATGTTTTTTTAAATAACTTGCAAAATCCTGTAAAATGGCAGATATTAAAGGTGGGGTAGGTAAGTTTCAGAAACCGGCTCAAGATACACTTTTTGTTATATTCCATGGAATGCTCTTAACATCCCGATAGCAATGAATATCTGAAGTGCTTTGACAAAAAATCCATAAAAAAATGTCATCTGTAGAAGCCGTAATACTGTAAAAAGTAGCCGGCCCGCCTAAACGGATTGGATGGCCTACCTGCTGTAGTTAATAACGCGTTAACGCAAAACAAAATTAACACCACTAATTATTTTAACGGGATTAACGCATGTGTATTTTTTTTCCTCGGCCGCCCCGTAGTTTCAGAGCGCATCGAGTTTAAATACCATCTACAAGCTGATGCTGACAGCCCCGCTCCTGCCACCCGCTTGTGGCAGACCACACTTCCACGCTCACCGGCAGGCACCAACTGGCGCTCTTGGCAAATCAAAAGGTGGAGGAATATGTTTTTACACAAACAGTGGCTGGTGCAACAATGTGACAGTGATTCTGCAGCACTGTTCTCCCACTCTGGAAACTGTTATCATCAACTGCAAACCCTTCTATTCCCCCCGTGAGTTTTCTTGATTCATACTGGTCAGTGTTTACATCCCACCGCATGCGAACGTGCAGGAGGCGCAGCGCACACTCGCCGACCAGCAGTGTTGTAGTCAAGTCACCAATTCACGAGTCCAAGTCACTCTCGAGTCACCACTCTCGAGTCACCACTCTTCGAGCCCGAGTCCAAGTCCGAGTCACCAAGGGAGAGTCGTAGTCGAGTCCGATTCACCCAAGGAGTGTCCGAGTCGAGTCTGAGTCATCATTACCTGTGTTTGAGTCCGAGTCCAAGTCCGAGTCACCCAAGGAGTGTCCGAGTCCAGTCAGAGTCCGAGTCATCATTACCTGTGTTCGAATCTGAGTCCAAGTCTGAGTCACCTAAGAAGAGTCCAAGTCAAGTCCGAGTCACAAGTCTCCATGTATTAATCTTCGTGGATATATGTGTTGAAATGTAGCTGCTCCTCTACATTGTTTTTATCCTGTCATGTTATACTAATCTGTCTATTGAACTGCTTTGAAGCGAGTTTGGCTACATTTCTTGTAATAGGTGCTATACAAATATAAAGCTTATTACTAATATTAATATTATTATTATTATTGTAAATGACCTTTAATATGTCTAACTATATTTAAAATGAGTTGCCTTTTAGAAAAGTGATTACATTTGTATGCCAATATTTTCCTATGATAAAGTTTTCGTTTTGCACTTTTATTTTGATAATAATAAGATCGGGACTCTTATTTTGAAGGAACGTTTACCGGTTAAATCGGTTTACCAATAAAGATTGAGCCCCAGAATGCACATGGCTACTTAGCATGCAAAATGGTCATTCTGCATGTTAAGTAGCCATGTGCTTTCGTGTTTTCTGAATCTGTATTTATTGATTAGATCACTTTACTCTGATGATAGTGTTCAAGACAGCCATGTCTGAACTCAATCCTTAGAGTAATGTGTTATGGAGCCTTCTCTTCAATATTGTTTCCACATAACGAGCATTTTGCGCTTCTCTTTTCCAATGTGGAAGCAGAATGTGTGAAAGCATACAGCACGATGCGGGGTGTGTCTCTAGACATCTCTAGACTGGAATAGGGGCCCAGTACGTGAACTCGCCTCGCAGGTGCACAAGCCAGGATAGAGGACATCGGACTCCAGAGAAAACTTGCTCGAGTCCGAGTCCATGTCGGAGCGTCAATGTACAAGTCGAGTCCAAGTCATCGTATGCGAGAATTCACGAGTCCGAGTCCAAGTCATCGTGCGCGAGAATTCGCGAGTCTAAGACCGAGTCGCGTCAATCAGTGCGCGAGTCCGAGTCGAGTCACGAGTCCCGAAAATCGGCACTCATGTGCGACTCGAGTCCGAGTCCAGGACTCGAGTTCTCCATCTCTGCCGACCAGATACTGTATGTGGAGACGACTTTTCCGGACTGCCTAGTTATTGTTCTTGGTGACTTTGACAAAGGCAACCTCAGCCACGAACTCCCAAAATACAAACAGTTTATTAAATGCCCCACCAGAGAGGGGAATATGTTGGATCACTGTTACACCATCATCAAGGGAGCCTATCACACCATCCCCGCGCTGCACTGGGCCACTCTGACCACACCATGGTCCACCTGATTCCTGCATACAGGCAGAAACTCAAACTGTGTAAACCTGTAGTGAGGACATTCAGGCAGTGGAGCAGAACATCTATGGAGGAACTTCAGGCGTGTTTGGACTGTACTGACTGGGACATGTTTAGGACTGCTACTCAAAGTCTGGATGAATATACAGAGGCTGTGACGTCATACATCAGCTTCTGTGCGGACAGCTGTGTACCAACACGCACCAGGGTGAGTTTTACAACAACAAGCCCTGGTTCACACCTAAACTGAAACAGCTAAGATTGCAAAACGAGGAGGCGTTTAGGAGTGGCGATAAGGCACGTTTTAGAGAGTCAAAGTACGTCTTTAGCAAGGCGGTGAGAGATGCTAAACGACAATACTCTGAGAAACTCCAACACCAGTTCTCAGCAAACGACTCTGCTTCTGTCTGCCGTGGTCTAAAGGCCCAGAAACAACAATCAGATTTTTGGCCGTCTATAGATGTCTGGCCGTCGATGAGCGTCCTGTCGCCCTACTCACATTGGTGTGTCCCGCACCGTTGAATCTTTTCTGCCGTGCCGACACCTTCCGCCTCCAATTCGACATGTTGAATCGGGAGGCTAAAGGCTAAAGGCCGTCGGCCAAATAAATCACTGACTGGCTGTTCAGCTTAGCGAATCAGTGCATGAGAAGCGAAACGGAAGTGAGGGACCCAAACAAACGATTAAGAAGGCAAATCTGAGATTTCCTTTAACTCCAGCTCTCCACACATGTTCGGGAAAGCCCCATGAGCTTCTCGCTGTAGAGTGAAAATGGAATGCACACGCTATTTGTTGTTTGTTTATATCACGCAGTCTGTTCTTCTTCTCTCGGTGTATCACGCAGTCTGTCTTCCGGTTGTTGCCTCTTTTGAATGAAGAATACACACTACCACCACCTGCTGGTAAGGAGAGTTATTGCCACTCACGCATGCACAGTTCGTACATGCTACTTGGCCATCGGCTGAAGTCTGTCGTGTTCCGTCGGGACGTGTTCTTTGGTGTCAGTTTGGTGTGTAGGCCTACAAGCCAAAAGCCTCACTCTCCATGAACGACCGACGCCTTGCAAACGATCTGAATCAGTTCTACTGTAGATTTGAAGACAACGAGTTCAGTCCTGAAACCATTTCCGTTGACACCTCCCAACAGCTTCAGTCTCACACCTCCACGTCCCCCTCCCCTTCAGTGTCCCACTCTCCTACACCACAGATCTCCCCTGACACATCAAATTCTCTCTCAATCAATGAACACCATCACAGACCCCCTCCTGGACCCCCTGCAGTTTGCCTACAGAGCCAACATGTCGGTGGACGACGCGGTCAACATGGCCCTTCACTTCCTCCTCCAGCACCTGGACACAGCAGGAACCTACGCCAGGATCCTGTTTGTGGACTTCAGCTCCGCCTTCAACACCATCATCCCGGCTCTGCTGCAGGACAAGCTCTCCCAGCTGCACGTGCCCGACTCCACCTACAGGTGTATCACAGACTTCCTGTCTGACAGGAAGCAGCACGTGAGGCTGGGGAAACATGTCTCTGACCCCTGGACCATCAACACCGGTTCCCCTCAAGGCTGCGTTCTTTCCCCTCTGCTCTTCTCCCTGTACACCAACAGCTGCACCTCCAGTCACAAATCTGTCAAGCTCCTGAAGTTCACAGATGACACCACCCTCATCGGACTCATCTCTGGTGGGAGATGGACCATCTGGTGACCTGGTGTAGGGACAACCACCTGGAGCTCAATGCTCTCAAGACAGTGGAGATGGTTGTGGACTTTAGCAAGAACGCAGCCTCACCCGCCCCCATCACTCTGTGTGACTCCCCAGTAACTGCTGTGGAGTCTTTCCGCTTCCTGGGCACCATCATCGCCCAGGACCTCAAATGGGAGCAGAACATCTGCTCCCTCATAAAAAAAGAACAGCAGGGGATGTTCTTCCTGAGGCAGCTGAAGAAATTCAACCTGCCAAAGACGATGATGGTGAACTTCTACACCTCCATCATCGAGTCCATCCTCACCTCCTCCATCACCATCTGGTACACTGCAGCCACAGCCAAGGGTAAGGGCAGGCTGCAGCGTGTCATCGGTGATCGGCTGCAATCTGCCATCCTCCACGACCTACATGCCTCCAGGACCCTGAGGCGGGCAGGGAAGATAGTGGCCGACCCCTGCCACCCTGGACACAAACTGTTCACCCTCCTCCCCTCTGGCAGAAGGCTGCGCTCCATCAGGACCAAAACCTCTCGCCACCTGAACGGTTTCTTCCGCTCCGCTACCGGCCTCTTAAACAAGGCCCCCCCCCACTGACACAACGTAGACTCCGTCCATATGCATTACATTAATGCACACAATGTTCAAATACTGCTTACTGCACATATTCTTATTTCATGTAACATATTTTATATTCTATAACTCATTGCATTCCATTTCGCTGTAAATTACTTATTATTCAAAGACTTTTGTAAAAACCTGGAAAGGAAGGTTTAAACGTTTAAAACTTGAAACATCATTTTAGGTCTGTCTGTGCATGGGTAATACGTTGAAGAGTAGTGTTGTTAAGCCTGATTGTTGGACAATTAAGGATAGTAACATTAACTGTTATAATATTAGAAATATCTTATTGTTCAATACCTTATAATCTGAAAATATCAATTAATTTATTTTGTTTAGTGTGAAAATGTAATCTGACAAAATATATGTATCACCACTATTTAACACATGTCTGTTCATCGGAAATATAAGAACAATCATTAATTGTACATCTGTAAACATCTGATCATTCAATTCAAATATTATCTTTGTACAACAGCTGGAAGAACATGTCCTCCTGACTCGTTCTCCTCCTCTTTTATGACACAGAATGTCTGGTGTGTAAAGGCATCCTGATACTGTAGATTAGCACTGAGGTGCTGACTGGCTCAAAACTCTTCTTCATCAGAGCGCCATATTTCAACCCCCCCAATTGCTCTGCTTCTGTGAGGCTCATTCAGTGAGCATTGTCGTTGATCCCCCAGTGAAACGGAGGCTCATCTGCCTGCATTCCTTCTGCTATCTTCTTGAGAGCAGTGCAACTGCCTATTCCAAGTGGCACCTCCAGATTCCCCCCCCCCCCCCGTGATGGGAGAGGTTAGGAAGACATCTGCTCCTCCAAGAAACATGGAACCTTGTATTATAGAAGCCTCTGAAGCCCTCACTCGTCCTGCAGGGTTGTCTGCTTGAGCCCACCGAGCAGAAAGATGAAGAAGCATCCCATCTCATCAGAAAGTTGAAGATTAGAATCCTCTCATCTCGAACGACCTCGTGCCTCCTTGCCCGTTGCTGGGGGTGCTCTCTGCAGCCGGAGAGTGTGATCCTCTCTCTCTGATCCTTGGCCTTCAGAGCTGTCCTAGTTATTGGGTTAACACTTGATAGGGATTTTTCCTGAGTGAAGACAACTCAAGGTAATGGATTTGCACATTATCATTCAATTACAAAAATAGGATAGGCCCCTCAGAATTATTTGGGAGCCTTCCTGACACATGCACATGCATACATTTAAGGTTTGTGTTAGTCATTTAACATGCAAGAATCATATACTCATCAGTCCAAAGCAGAGAATGTTATTTTAAGTTAAAGGTGAGCTAGTCCCTGTGGATATAACCCCTTCTCAATGATTCAAATGTTATTAATTCACCATTTACCGTTTGATAAAAGATTAGTTTATCAGAAGTACATTTCCTCTTCCATAAAACATAGGTTTGAGAAATGAATGTTCCAATATGAAATCAATTACTCAATATAATTGACTCTCCCCTCCCTTTTCTTACATAGGTCACATATGTAATAACAACGTAGGAGTCCATTTAAACACGGTATTGTCTATAAACTATTAATCGAGAAGACGCAGTATCAGTATGCAACTCGCAAATATCTCTTCCCTCTTCCCTCTTCCCTCTATTCTCTCTTCCACATATCTCTCTATTCTCTCTTCCTCATCCCTCTCTCTTCCTCATCTCTCTCATCCTCATCTCCCTCTTTCCTCACTTCCCCATGTCTTTCTTCTCACTTTCCCATCTCTTTCTTCTGTCACTTCTGTTAGATATGAAATAAAACATACGAGTCCATGTAAGCATGGTATAGATCATAATCCATTACTCGAGAAGACTCAGTATCACCTGTGCGCAGCTCACAAAAAACAATTGTGAGAAACATATATTATGCAGGAAATGCATACCTTTGTTAAAAAACAAAGCATAGCCGATGCAGGAGGAAAAGCATCAACCCCCTTAACATCTGAGTTATCACTGAAGGCATAGCATGAATGATAGTGAGCGTCTGAAGGTGTCATTACTGAGAAATGTCAAACAAATTCAAAACCTTACATTTGAAAACAGGTTTGCATTCCTCCACTTAAGGTGACGTTATCATTGGAAACAATAAAAACGAACTGTTTTGATGTATAATCTATAAATTGAATCGTTAGAGCAGAACAGAATGGTTGTATTGTAGCCTGAGTTCCGTGCAGCCTCTAGTTTCACCGGGTGGAAACATGGTCCATATAATGTGAATACATGCATAATTAGACAGTAAGAGCCCCTGACATTAGGTCTATACTAAAAATAGTAGGGTCTTTTAACAGCTTGCCAAGTTACAGGCATCCTCTGCATAGCAGTATGAATAGCCTTAAAAAAAAAAAAAAAACCCACTCTGTGGTAACGAGAGTCATATTTCTGACCCAAATGCCCTAAGTGAAGCCGTTAGTCTCATCTGACTGACCCAAGGGTTGGTGCTGGTGTGAGAGGGAGCCTTCCAAGTGTTCAAAGCAGATGTCAAGCTTTCAGTTCTGTTACGGTGTGTGAAGCAGGTAGGACCCAAATGCAGATTAAAGTAAAAATAATTCCTTTATTTCAAGGCTATAAACACAGACAGAACACTCACCGAGGACAAGCCAATACACAAGACAACCCGACAAAGAGAGACAGAAAACACACAACCTAAATACACCCAGGACTAATCACATAAACGAGACAGGTGAGGAGGGAGGAGAAAACACATAGGTACCAGGTGAACACAATTGGGTAATCAGAGAGGGAAACCGACAGAAAGCAAACAGGCAGGAAACGGGGGTGAACACTTTACAAAATAAAATAGGAAACCCAAAGATAGAAAAGGACACAAAAAATACTAACACAGACAAATCCTAACAGTACCCCCCCCCTCAAGGGACGGATCCCAGATGTCCCAAAACAAAAAACAAAAATCCAAAAACTCAAGCAGGGTGGGTGGAGGGGGTCCGGAGGAGGGACGCATCACTAAGCCACCAGGGTGGGAGGAGGGGGTCAGGAGGACGGGACTGAACTGACGCCCAGGGGCAAGGCAGAGGACCAGGAAGGGGATTCGGGCAGACGGCCCGGGGGCAAGGCAGAGGACCAGGAAGGGGTCTCGGGCGGACGGCCCGGGGGTAAGGCGGAGTCCAAAAAGGGGGACTCGGGCGGACGGCCCGGGGCAAGACAGAGTCCAAGGTGGGGACCATGGAGGGGCGAAGGCAGCGGCAGGAAGAGTCAGGGGGCCGGGCCGACGGCGAGGACCGCTGCACTCAGGGGGCCGGGCTCGATGGCGAAGACCAGACAGCTCCGCAGGCCGGGCAGGAAGGCGCTGACGGGACAGTGCCGGAGGCCGGGCAGGACCCCGGTGTCGGAGCTGGTGGGACAGGCCTCGGCAGGATCCCCCACGGAAGAGGACCAGGACACGGGATTGGCAGGACCCCCGGCAGGAGAGCAATTGGCGGGGCTTCCAACAGCACAGGACAAAGGGTTGGCAGGACCCCCGGCAGGAGAGCAGACGGCGGGACCCCCAACGGGACAGGACAAAGGGTTGGCAGGACCCCCGGCAGGAGAGTAGTCGGCGGGGCCTCCAACGGCACAGGAAAGAGTTGGCAGGACCCCGGCGGAGAGAGAGTCGGGGGGCCTCCAACGGCACAGGACAAAGGGCTGGCAGGACCCCCGGCAGGAGAGTAGACGGCGGGACCCCCAACGGGACAGGACAAAGGGTTGGCAGGACCCCCGACAGGAGAGTAGTGCGGGGCCTCCAACGGCACAGGACTAAGAGTTGGCAGGACCCCCGGCAGGAGAGTAGTCTGCGGGACCTCCAACGGCACAGGACCTGGGGTTGGCAGGACCCCCGGCAGAGAGTAGTCTGCGGGACCTCCAACGGCACAGGACATGGGGTTGGCAGGACCCCCGGCAGAAGAGTAGTCTGCGGGACCTCCAACGGCACAGGACTGGGGTTGGCAGGACCCCCGGCAGAAGAGTAGTCTGCGGGACCTCCAACGGCACAGGACCTGGGGTTGGCAGGACCCCGGCAGAAGAGTAGTCTGCGGGACCTCCAACAGCACTTCAGTAGGGACTTTAGATGGGACTAGAGAAGGGACTAGGAAAGTGACCTGAGGAGGGACTAGGAAGGGACTACAGAGGGGACTAGAGAAGGGACCAGAGAACGAAACTCGAGAGGAGACTCGAGAGGGGAACTAGAGAGGGGACTTGAGGAGGGACTAGAGGAGGGCTGGAGAGGGGACTCAGAGGGGACTAGAGGAGGGACTAGAGAAAGGAACTGGAGAGGGGACTCCAGAGTGGGACTAGAGGAGGGACTAGAGAAAGGAACTTGGAGAGGGGACTTGAGAGGGGACTCGAGAGGCGAACTAGAGAGGGGACTCGAGGAGGGACTAGAGGAGGGACCAGTGGAGGGACTAAAGGAGGGAACTGGAGAGGGGACTCCAGAGGGGACTAGAGGAGGGACTAGAGGTGGGACTAGAGAAGGGAACTTTGAGAGGGGACTCGAGAGGGCGAACTAGAGAGGGGACTCGAGGAGGGACTAAAGAGGGACCAGAGGAGGGACTAAAGGAGGGAACTCGAGAGGGAACTTGAGGGGGAACTGGAGATGGGACTGTGGCAGCTGGGGCCACTCTGGGGCCACATCTGGGTCTGGCCACCAAGGCTGCTGGGACCGGGACTGGGGCCGGAATTGAAGCCAGAATCCAGGCTGAAGGTCCGGTTCTGGAGCCGGAAACATGGCTGTAAAGTCCGGTTCCGGAGCAGGGACCGTGGCTGCCTGGGACCGGCACTGGAGCCGGAACCATGGCTGCAGGGCAGGGAACCGGAACACGGATCCATGGCTGTGTGGTGGTGGTACTGGAGCACGGTACCATGGCTATGTGGGATGGTACTGGGGGCACGGAACCATGGCTGCTGGGGCCAGAACTGGGTCCGTAACCATGGCTGCCTGGGGGCTGAACTGGTTCTGGAACCCTGGCTCTTTGGGCTCGTGCTGCCAACCTGGCCTTGCGACCCCTTCCTTTAGGAGCCGTTTGGAGGCTCCGTGGACCTCCAAAGGCCAGACGAGTACCAGCGAATGGCTCCCTGGACAGTAGCAAACACTGGGTGAGAAGCAGGGGCTGACGCCAGACGGACCACACCAATGCGTGTGGTATCAAAACAGGAGTTGGAGACCTGGGTCTGTCAGGATCGGGAAAAACAAATTGTGAGGTAATCCAAAGCCTGGCAGGTGGACTTCACCAAACCTTGATTCCTCAGTGTAAGGTGGACTGCTTCTGCCAGAGCAGCATCTCGCTGCTGAACCCCTGACCGCTCCTATCCATTGATGAGAGCAGGTAGCCAAGAAAACGTAAAATCCAATAATTCCTGCTCAAAAGGATCTGCTGGGCCCATATTTCAGGTCGGGCTTTGTAATGTTACGGTTGTGTGAAGCAGGTAGGACCCAAATGCAGATTAAGTAAAAATAATTCCTTTATTTCAAGGCTATATAAACACAGACAGAACACTCACCGAGGACAAGCCAATACACAAGACAACCCGACAAAGAGAGACAGAAAACACACAACCTAAATACACCCAGGACTAATCACATAACACGAGACAGGTGAGGAGGGAGGAGGAAAACACATAGGTACCAGGTGAACACAATTGGGTAATCAGAGAGGGAAACCGACAGAAAGCATACAGGCAGGAAACGGGGGTGAACACTTTACAAAATAAAATAGGAAACCCAAAGATAGAAAAGGACACAAAAAATACTAACACAGACAAATCCTAACAAGTTCATGGCTCGGTGGGGGGGAGCAGACCCACGTGAGACAGTATCAACGGCTCATGTAGAGCAGCCATAGCATCTCTGTGACTGCACTCAGCCGGACTGTAGCAGGGCAGAACTGGGTGACTCTTAGTGAAGCCGTCCAAGGCCATAGACAAAATGGAACCACGTACTAACAAAAAGGACACAGGGTCATCAATGTCTCTCTTCACCATTTGCCTAATCATAAAACAAATTAGTGAGAAAAATGTGGAACACTAATCCATCATGTGAAATGTTGAGTTAATTTAAATAATCACTTATGGGTTGAAATCAAATTAACATTAACATTAGAACTAAAGTCAGTTAAAATTGGACTTGCACGGATCAGAATCTAATCAATACACCATTTTCCCAGCTCTGTAATGAAAAGGATAACAAGCAGGGATATGACACGCATGGTGTTCTTTTTTTATATATTATAATGAAGCGCGAGCTGTGTGCTCGAGTCTTCCTGCCTGTCGGCTCTGCTCATGGATGTATAATAAGGCTCTGCTGCTCCGCGAAGATGGTCTAGCTTCAGCAGCTACATTACCTACGGGTGCGTTCGTTAATATTAACTGTGTGGTCCGGAGTCACTGTGGCACAGACTGGACCGCTGGTGAACAGCTGTTAGAACGGGGTGTTCAGGTGTTCAGAGCAGAACTCCCTGTCGGAGCGGCAGAGCGTGATGTGAACTGAACAATGTTTCTGTCGCAATATTATTTAAGGATTCGTTGAGCTAGATAACTAGCATACATTGTCACTATCTGCTAACGTTAGCTTTAGCCTTCATTTTCTAATAGTCTAATGTCATCATTTCGACAATAAATAAATGCTACATAAACGTAAAAGAGATCACTCTCTCTCTCATCTGCCTGCAGGGGCGGGGCCTCACAGACACGCTGCATCTCTCTGGCTCACGGACATGCTGCAGCGCTGTGCAGTGTGCACACCAGTGGTGGTGCTAGGGGGTGGCTACTTGGGCTCAAGCCCCGTATGTTTTCTGAAAAGCCCCGGATGTTTCACTTAAAAAAAAAAAATGTTAAATATTTTTTTTTTTGAAAATGTCTCGGGAGTAATGTGCAGTACCGGAGTCCACCAGACAGGCAGCCGCTGCGGGACATTAGCCTGCGTACTGCGTAGCCTTCCCTGCCCTGAAGAAGAAGTGATCCTTCCTAGTGCCTGACGAGTTTTAAGCTAATAGCCTATACAGTTATGGATATTAGAAAGTTATTTTCATCGAAGCAGGCGCCACAAGCTGCAGCAGCAGCAGCAGCAGAGCAGCAGCTGACAACAATGTCATCACCAGCCAAGACACTCTCACTCCCTAAGCGTCCAGGAGCGGATTTTGTCAGTGTCCGTGGCGTCCAATTGTGACGCTCCTAAGCTCCTTCAGCGTCATAAAGGGACGCAAATAGCTTTAAACTGATTGCAATGTATTCCCATCTGCGTCGGGATTTTTTCTGAGTAAAGGATGGCAGAAGACACTACACTACCCAGAATCCCCAGCTATCGTTTGGACTACACCATGTGCTCTGTTTGACAAACCCCGTGATAGTCCTCAAGCTCTGTGATTGGAGAGTGTGCTCCGAGGGTTAAGCCGATTCTCGAACAGCACTTGAAATGGGATGGAACCACGGCAGACTGTCCAAAACTGGATTTGAACGGGTCCACGCGTCCCCCCTCCCCCACCCCGTCCCCAGAACTACACATGCTGGCCAGATGCTGGCTATTGTGTTTCTCAACATGTTCTCTATGGCACGTCTCTACTGGGAGTTGTAGTTTTAAAAAACGTTTTCGTATTTCCCATAATAAGAAGTTGCCAGTATTGAACTGTGTATACCCTTAGCAAAAAAATCTATAACATCCTATAGAATCCTATATAATCTTGTAGAAATCTATAGCATGTTATAGAACATAGTCGTATTTGTAAGCCATGCTAAAGAATTCTATAGAATACTATAGAAATCTCTAGATCATTCTGTAGAATACTATAAATGTGTACTTTCTATAAACTTCTATAATTAAAACTATAACAATCTAAAGAATTCTATAGGACAGAACCGACTCATGACATATCTGTAGAAATCTATAGGAATTTGTAGAAATCTATAGCATTCAAAGAAAACATGCATGACATTTTCTCTCTGATGCAACCTATACTAAATTCTATAGAATTCTATAGAATTCTAAAACTCGTCTTTAAATTGGAATAGAGAAAATCATAGTAATACATCATTTTGTGGAACTGAGCTGCTTTGCAAAAGCTGTATGGGTCCCTTTGAAATCTTTACAACTGTATACTGGATTATGTGCCCATTACATTATGTAACCTATACATAACCATATACAACCATACAACATATTGGAATGGAACTCTAAACTGAATGAATGTCACTGTCCTTGTATTCTGATGTAAATGCTCCAGAATTCTGTGACTGCATCTGTATGTATACATTGATCACTTATGTTATGTAACTAATTATCTGTTACAACTGGAGATTAAAGCTAAGTGACATACAATATCTATTGTTAGTGTGAGTCTGTTATAAACAACTCATTGGAGTCTGCAGTACTCTACTCTGTTTGCAGTCTATTATACATGTAAAAAAAGATCGTAATTTTACAGGAAATAACTGTAAATGTTTATAGTAATTATCATGTTTTTTTAAATAACTTGCAAAATCCTGTAAAATGGCAGATATTAAAGGTGGGGTAGGTAAGTTTCAGAAACCGGCTCAAGATACACTTTTTGTTATATTCCATGGAATGCTCTTAACATCCCGATAGCAATGAATATCTGAAGTTCTTTGACAAAAAATCCATAAAAAAATGTCATCTGTAGAAGCCGTAATACTGTAAAAAGTAGCCGGCCCGCCTAAACGGATTGGATGGCCTACCTGCCTGTCAGCCTTCCATCGGAGCACAAACTTATCTCATGCCCTCATTGGTCATGTGCGCGTTTGTGTGTGTTGGAGGAGGGGCTCTATAAGGAAGTGGCAGATTCAGCAGCACGGATAGTGCAACATGATTGCAGCGTCCAGGTAGCTCCCGTTCGAGCATATGCCTTGAGTTGCACATAGCTCCAACGATCCATCACTCTCTCACACACACACTCACACACACCACACACACACACACACACACACACACACACACACACACACACACCATTTGTATTGTATTATTGTATGAGAGGTTCCAGATTGAATTGAGGCGAATATTTGTAATGTTCAGAGGTTGTTGTGTTTAATATTCACGAGAATATTTGTCATTGTTCAAATGATAATAAACATTAGCATAAAGCATATTTGTCCACTCATATGTTGATAAGAGTATTAAAACTTGAAAAATATTCCTCTACGGTACATTTAGAACAGATAAAAATGTGCGATTAATCGCGATTAACTATGGACAATCATGCATCGACTGACAGCCCTAGTATTTCAAGTTCTAGCAATCTCGAGCCGGTTTCTCAAACTTACCTTTAACTATAAATTAACAACCCAAAAACATTATTTTCAGTATTTTGACAATAACCACAAATAATGTTTAATTTCCTTTTTTTACAGTAAATTTACTATATAATATTTACAGTATTTTTGCACTTTCAGAAAATAAATGCAGATGGACGTAAAATAAAAAGTTGTATCTGTAATTAAATATGTAACTCGTAATATAAAAGTCTATTACTATTACAGTATAAGACTTTAAGAATTTCTTTGTAATTTTAAGGTAATCATAAAACTGTAAAAAAAAAAAAGCGTCAAATAAAAAAAACGTAAAATGTAATTAAAACCTTTTTACATAAATAATTTTCTCAATATTCGATTGAATCCACCACAAACACAAAATATCCAATGTTGAAACAAAAGTAAATAAATATGTTCTCATTAACATCTACAGTTGACAATATCATTAAAAAAAATTAAAATTATAGAAAGTGGAGACATTTCTGCAGGGAGGACCAAGGTTTAAAACACACACTGTTATTTACTCAACAAGTCACAGTTATCCTTGTTTTATTTATGTTGCTGTTTTTTCCCTCCCATTGGTCAATATACATTAGTTTTACAGTATAATGTATGGTTTTCGGATTCTGGCCGACAGCCAGAGCTACGGCACTTGAAATAGAATTCAGCCAAAACACGGCAGACAAGTCAGGCATGTTTGGAATGAGTCCACAACACTCCTGATTGGTTAATGTAAACGTAATCGAAGAAACCTGCCAATGAGAACTGTCCGTGCCTGTTGTTCACATTTGAAACTTCCACGTCAGTTTGAGCGGGTCTCCTCCTGCGAGCTACAGCTGTCTGTATGTCTGCTGCAGGAGTTTATGGATTAATATCGGGATCGTTTTACACGTTAAATATGAGCATCGGGACGTCAACAAAGAACAGAAGACTTGAGATCTGGTGAGTCCTGAAACTGTAATGGAGTTAAATATGTATTTAGATAATCCTTAGTTTGTGAATGTTTTATTTAAGGTTACGTTTCTTCTTCTAGTTAGCTGAGTTTCTTCCCGTTAAGTTGGTATTCATCATTAATAGGTTGTTAAATGTTAAGAAGCCCTGAGATGCTGTTTCTTGCAAGATGTTGCGCCCGGGAAACCGGACTTAACAGGTGGCTGCTAACGTTAGCTTACAGCTTATTGCAGTGCTGCCGCGCCACCCTCTCGTCTCCAACACGGGAGAATTACACATAAACATGCAGCGGGGTGTCACAATGTTGTCGCCAAGTTTAATGTAAAGTTTCACAGCTTTCTTATAGCGGAATCTAGTTTGTTAATGTTTCAGTAACAGCTAGCATAGCATAAACAGCTAACCGCTAACGTTTGGCTAACTTGCTAGTTAGCTCTGCTCTATATATTACAAGCTAACATGACTAGCTAATGTCCACACTGTGTGAACTAAAATACTTTTGTATTACTACATCATACACGCTAGGTCCAAATTACTGCTAACATTTATTATTTTGAAAATGTATAGTAAAGAAACACTCAGCCATGCATGAAATAACATAGGACAAATAATACGGGTAATGTTTGACCCATGTTGTGCCTTAGAAGTGTAGTGATACAAACATGATTTTTATTCAAAAAGTAAGAAAGGGAAAAATACAAATTGGTGTTGATCCAAAACAGGTTAATTGAGGAATACCTGGAATCCTGAATGGTTAAAGTAATTTATTGCAAAGATATTTACAATTAAAACTAATTCGGGTCACTTTTGACACATGTTGTTGTATGTTGTTGTAACAAAGGGTTAACATGACGGCTGTGATGTTCACTCTTTTGACAGAGCACCAGTGGACAGCGAGGACTATGGAAGAGAAGATGTGATGGCTTTGTGTGGAAAGCTGCTGAAGCCAGCCTGTGTCCCTCATCAGTCTCTCCAGGCAGCACCCAGCTATTCTTCCACCCAGCTATTCTTCCATCTTGCAGATTCTTGCAGATGAAAAGACTTTGATATGTGAGTAATAACTAACTTGTGTCTAACATAGTATTGCATGTGGTTTAGTAAAGTATTTAAAAATACCCCACATTGTACATGTACAGGAAAATCAGACCTTGTTCAACAAAGATCATAAGACAATTGTTTTGTCTTTGAGGTACAGCCGCAGCAGAGAGTCTGAGTTTGAAGAAAGCACTAACATTTTATTTAGTGTTGTTTAATCAATCAATATTTACTGGTCTTGAATTTCCTCACTGGATTACAAAATGCTCGAATCTTATTGTACAGGGACATTATGCAGATTTAATCACCTGAAGATGAAAATATAGATTCATCGATATGTACCATTTTAAGGAAATAGACAGTTGGTGGTATTGACCAAAGCTCCGCAGCTGTAGCTAGGCGCTGCTAATGAAAACTCAAGTGCTCAATTTGTTGGTTTTTCTTTATTAAGAATTGAGCAAGCATATCTTCCTCTTCGAAATCCCAGTTGTACTTCGCTAACACGTAGTGCCTGGGAGGGTGTGTTTGATTGTTCCCACCCTTACCTCACTTATGGACTAGGTCATGTTAGACAAGCAATCCAGTGGTTAGTTTTAGGGTCACCTCCATTGTTTTATTTTTATTTATTCACTTTAAGAGAAAGGGATTTCAGAAACAAGTCTCACAAGTTTGGCTCGAGGTAAAAATTAACAAAAGCTACTGTTTTAGACTATGTTCCCCCCTTCTAAACTTATAAAATAATTAATGCCCTGATAATAACATCCATCATTATGGTTTACTAATAGTTATCACTTCACTTCCTCCTCCAAGCACCTGGACACAGCAGGAACCTATTGCCAGGATCCTGTTTGTGGACTTCAGCTCTGCCTTCAACACAACCCTCTGGCTGGAGGCTGCGCACCATCAGGACCAAAACCTCTCTACATCAGGACCAGAAACCTCTCTCCATCAGGACCAGAACCTCTCTCCATCAGGACCAAAAACCTCTCTCCATCAGGACCAGAAACCTCTCTCATCAGGACCAGAACCTCTCTCCATCATGACCAGAACCTCTCTCCATCAGGACCAGAACCTCTCGGCACCTCAACAAGGCCCGCCCCCCCCACTGACACTTTAACCTCAGCCACAACGCAGACTCTGCATGGAGATCACAGGATGGTAAATAATGCAATGTTTAAATATTGCTTACTGCCCATATTTTATATTCTATAATTTATTGCATTCTATTTCTTAATATAGTTCGCTATCTGTGTAGTTTTAAAAAAAATTATTTGTATGTACGACACCTACTCGTACGTGTGAACATACCTGGCAATAAACCCGTTTCTAATTCTGAATCTGTTTGTCCTCTAGGTTGCACTGCCACGTCTACAGTAGTGCAGAATGGACAGAGGAAACATGATTGGGCCTCAAGTTTTTTTGCAGCCAATATACATTATCCTACAAACTTGGGATAGGAGGGTGAGTGAATAAGTTATCCATTGGTTGGAACCTACATCCCCATTGTTAGACGTACTAAATCCTGCACACTGCTCCTTCAAATTGACAATGTGAACATATGTCGCCATTTTGCAATTTCTGTTATTTTCAGTTGAGAATGTTTCAAAGTAATCTTAAAAAATTCAACTTACTTTTTGTTTCTACTGTTTATAAGTATGCTGTTTAAATAGAAATGCTGTATTCATTAGTTGTACTATAATTCTACAAATATTTTTTATATTTTAAGTTTTCAGAGTAATTGTTTCCTACAGAACATTTTGTGATGTCATTTTGTTGAACCTGTTTGATTGGAAAATGTTAGAAAGCTGTAAAATAACAGTATTCTCCCTGTAGAACTTTAGTTTCTGTATTTATTGTAGTGTTTGATCATACAAATCTAATAAAAGAAGATGTAAAAAACTGTTTTTCTCATCAGAACTTATTTAGGTATTTTAATGTAACATTTTAAGACAATGGATTTTTGAAAAGAGAGAAGGTTTCCTCTAAAATCTTTAAGGACAATTTCTGTATACTAATTGCTTTTGCACTTTATTTCAGTTAAAGTATTTTTACTTTAATTTTATGGTTTTTGTTGGGCAGCCTGCTGCCAGTCATTTGACCGTTTTTTTTAAGAGCAGATACATCTGTACAATTCTGTAAAATCTTTAAGGACAATTCCCGTAAATTAATGTTATAAGTTCTGCAGAACAATTTTATAGAAAACAATAGCAATTTTCTATAGGATTCTATAAATTATTTGGTGGAATCTATAGTAAAATTCATAGGTGAATTATATAGAATATTTGCCAATATCCTGCAGTATATTCTACAGAAACATCAATAGATTTTTCTATAGATTATTTTGCAGAATCTATAGTAAAATCCATAGATAAATTCTATAGAATATCTGCAAACATTCTATTGTATTCTCAAAGAAGTTCTATAGAATGTCCACAGATTCTATAGAATATAGGTCACAAATGCTATAGTATTCTACAGAATGGTATTCTACAGAACAGTTCTATAGAAAGCATCCATGGGGTTTTCTATAGGAGTCTATAGATTATATTCTACAAAAAAAACCATCTACACAGTATATATTTTCTATACTATAGTATTCTATAGATTATTTCCCAGAATCTATAGTAAAACACGTAGGCAATTTCTATAGTATGTCCGCAAAAATCCTGTAGTATTCTACAGACATTTTCTATAGAATTCGTCCATAGATTTTTCTATAGTATTCTATAGATTTTTTTGCTAAGGGTATCCCTGGAGGGTTTAGGGGATAGGAAACACTCACATTTAAAACATATAATTAATAAATGGGTGAAAATTGCTGTGTGCCCATAATGGGCAGTATTAATATATACACACATGCCAGCTAAGGTCAGAAGAGCTTTATTTAACAGCTGGTCTTATGTTTGTGACCCCTGTTGTTAATTGATAACATTACATTACATTAATTGATAAGCCTGAAACATGCACTTGTCAAGGTTCAGAGGCACATTTTGCAAATATGGCAGTAGCCATCGATCAGCTTAAGATAATATATACTTTATTGATCCCAGGTTGGAACATTTGCGTTACATCAGCATGTGTAACAGTTAAATATGCAGTGGTGTTTATTTGAAAATCATTTAGTATAATCACACAAAATTCTGTGTTTTATATTCAACAATTCTGTGTTCTTTATTTATTGATTGTTCAATACCTGACAAGGCCGGAGATGAAATATCTACATACATCTTAGAGTATAATACATTATGTATATATCAGTTAAAATAAGTGCTTCAACATAGTTAACATTGCTGAGGTATGCACAAATATTGATAGATGTCTTGTAATGCACTATTGAGGAACCTGCGACCCACGTTTTTCATTCAGTGCAGAACTACACCATAGTTGTGTAGGCCTATGATATGTCAAATAAACCTTATAAAATCTTGAAATCTTGAAAGGGATGTGCAAAATAGTCATTATATACAGTCTTTAATTAACTATTAGTAGAGAATAACGAGTAATAAATATACTTTATAGGGATCCACTAGGTGTCCCTTTATATCAGCTGTGCACCTTTATGGTGTAAATACAGCCTATCTACCAATTGGATCAAATATAAAAGTGAGCCGAATTAGTGTTGATACTGCAAGGAGACGTATTGTGTGAAAAGAAATGTAAGATGTTGTTTAATGGCTGATATATTTATGATCCACGTCACGTTTTCAGTTCCTCTAGAAGTCTTCTCATCAGGGCTCTATAAATACAGAACTACGGCAGATATGTAATATTTAATGCAGCCGAACCGTGTATTACAATACGGTATGTGATGACTTTCAAAGAGAAAAGCAAGCACACGCTCGGAATAAAGTATTATTATATTTTTTTAAATGTTTTCGGTCTGTTTCCGGTATTTGTTAATGACGATGTGCTGTGAGATGTGAGACGGAATTGCACAGGGGAAAATAACGTAGGCTATCTTTAGATGCGGAACTAATATGTTTACGCTGTGGACCAACACTACATTGACGGGGAAGGGGGTAGCAAATAAAGATAGCACCATTAAACAGTTACACACATAACAGAAATAATATCGATAGCAGCGTCCCTAGCAACCACCTTGGTAACAATGAAAACATCGCATTTCCTGAAGTAATCTTCATAATAACTAGCAAACTAAAGATCATGTACATCCACTGCACACATAATCTGAAATAACAACTCATATTTCTCGCATCAAATGACATCAAAACGCATTTTTAATGGCCAAACTAACTTTAAAATAGGCATTTCCACCGAGAATAAAACGAAGTTCGGCCATGTTTTCTTTTTCTGCAGGGAGAAATTTGAAGATCACGTGACATAGACGCCAGCCATTGGAATGAATGGTGAAAAAAAAACGGGGTTTGTCAAACAGAGCACATGGTGTAGTCAAAGATAGCTGGGGATTCTGGGTAGTGTCGTGTCTTCTGCCATCCTTTACTCAGAAAAAATATTTGTTTCTCCGAATCGAAGGGGAAAAATACAAAAGCATTGCACACAATTTAAACCAATCAATGTTGTGTAATTAACAAGGATAATCTGGTGTTTTTTTAGTCGATGCAGATATCACTGTAAAATCAATCGACAGTAAGAGAAATACTTACTTCCGGGTGTACAATTCCTCCGTTATCCAATGGGAATGGACACTCACATTGCCTTTAAGGGCAGCCGACACAAACGAATGCCGTGCTTCCATGAGCGTCAAATCCCGCCGCAGATGGGAATACATTGCAATCAGTTGAAAGCTATTTGCGTCCCTTTATGACGCTGAAGGAGCCTAGGAGTGTACAATTGGACGCCACGGACACTGACCAAACGTCGCTCCTGGACGCTTAGGGAGTGAGAGTGTGTTGCACCAGCAGTGTCCCCGCAGCTCCTGCCTCTCTGTTGGACTCTGTCGCAGCGGGGCTACTGCTGTGGTGCAGAGCGCACAAAACACAACTCTTCACAACGAAGGATCACTTCTTCTTCAAGGCAGGGAAGGTTTCGCAGTACGCAGTCTACTGTCCCGCAAGCTGCTGCCTCTCTGTTGGACTTCCGATACTGCACACAGTGGTTACTGCTCCGCCAACGCCACAGTCCACTCCCGTCGTGCGGCCGGATGAGAATGTCTGGCGGGCCGGATTGTGGCCTGCGGGCCGCCAGTTGGTGGTCACTGCGGTAGACCAATCACAACAGAGCCGGCCAGCTACGGTCGGTCTATATTCTGTATAATGTATTATCTCTTCGATTTAACACCGGCATCTATTGCACGTCTGTCCGTCCTGGGAGGGGATCCCTCCTCTGTTGCTCTCCCTGAGGTTTTCTGCCATTTTTTCCCCTTAAACGGCTGTGGGTTTCTCTGGAACTTTTCCTTGTACGATGTGAGGGTCTAAGGACAGAGGGTGTCGTATTGTCATACTGATATTCTGAACAATCTGTGCTGTTGTATTTGCTGTAAAGTGTCTCTACGTAGGCTATTTTTATTATATGTACAGTACTTTGGCTCGACCAAAAATCGTTTATAAAATGTGCTATATAAATAAAACTTGATTTGATTTTATTTGACTAACCAATCAGAGCAGACTGGCTCTGGTTTCAGACAGAGGAGCATTGTCACAGTAGCAGTAAGCAGAAATACTAATATGAACCTGAACCTAAGCATTAAAGGGCCCCCTTCAACAATACATGTTTGTTTGGTATAGATCTTTTTAAAAGAAAAGAGGTGCTGCAGCACAGGCAGTATGAGAAAAATGAAGAATTGTTTAAACATTATAGCATGTAAACATGTCACAGCTCACAATACTAATATGAACCTGAAAATGAGCATAATATGTCCTCTTTAACTTTTTAAAATGAATGAAATGTTATTCGTAGATGTACCTTTGACTTTTTCAAAGACCCAGATATGTTCTAATGCAATCGTTATTGAAAGTACAGTATACCAAACTTTACCATGTAGGGGCCGCAAACAACATCTGTTCCTGTGGAGCAGAGCATCACTGAAGACTGCAGACCAAAGCAATATCCTGACAGTACCAGAAGTGTACTTTGGGAATTTTGGCTGAGAACATGTTTGATTGTCCCTTCTCTTATTTAACTCAGACCATTAAAGTCAAATCCCACACATTCACTCTGATTGTCTTTCACAATTTCATCTTTGGTTGCTCTCTTCTTTTATCATCAGAAACATTTAACAGTATTTCTTCTTATATACTTTATATTACTATTTTCCCCTCCTTTTCTGTCTGCGCTCTCTTCCTTCTTTGCCCTTCTACTCAGTGCAACACTGCATTGTAACAGCAGGGAGGGACTTTCCTCAAAGCCTTTAATCTTTCTGAGACTCTCATCTGCCTCTCTTGTGTACCGACCTCAATCTGTCTGTCTCTGTTAGCGACAATAATTCCGTAATACACTCAAGTGGGAGAACCTTGAAGTGGCATTTTTTTCCTCTGCTCTCTCCGTCACTGCGATGCTTTTATAGAGTGGTGCAGGAATGAGCTGTGGGACCCGGAAATGAGTCAGCATTTTACCAGTTCAGGTCTCAAGCTTTTTCAAGGTGATTTTGGTAAGAGGCCTCAAATAACGGCTCAATCCCAAACAGACCCCTACATGCATTTTCACTTGTTTGCCTGTTTGTGGTGAGGGGTCCGCCACATTAAGTGCTGTTCCAATCCAACTAGTGGGGACTGGGGAGGGGGAGTGAGTCTGCATCGGACCTGACCTAGCCAGCTGCTCTATCTGATGGGCAATGATGTTTTTGTCTGTCAAGAAACACGCTGTGTACAAATAGTTCTGTGCAAAAATGTAGAAGTAAACTACGGCATTTTATGTATTGTCATACGATGATAAACACTTAAAGATACAATTATATTTGTATGTCTTTTACTCAGGATAATATGTACCTGTGTGTAGTCTAGAACAGGGGTTCTCAAACTGTTCAGCCCGCGACCCCCAAAATAACAGTGCCAGAGACTGGCGACCCCCCTGTCAACATGGCTACATGTTTGACCTTCGTCAAACATGTAGCCCACTTGTTTGTACCATTTTCAGGCGATTTGTAATCTCTTCTAGAAAAACGATGTGTCTTTTTTGGATTTCAAGAAGCATAGAGAACAAACAATGGATGTATTTTATGAACATTATCCATGCTGAAAGTAGATTAGATGTGTTAGGAGTTAGATAGAGATTATTATTTAATATATGCATCCAATGAAGCATTGCATGAAGTCTGTTGATGATCAGAGGCTGTTGTTTGGCCTGCATAAACGTTTTTTATTTTTGTTTTGTCGGCAGATCATGCAGGCCTCAGAGAGTTAAACTTGGGCCTACGACCATAGTTTTACTGTAGTTTGTTTTGAAAATCCACAGTGGAGGTTTGTGTCGTAGTATGCGGTGTGTTTGCATATATCTCAGTAGTAGTAGCCAACGATCTATGAGTCTGTTGGACATAAACTCCGTAATAAATGTAGTCTACATTTCATAAAGGCATTTTAAATCGCATTTGAACTAAATTCTTATATAATCTGTAGTTGTATTTGTATTGTTGATTTAATGTGTGAACGAGGCGATATAGAGAAGGTTTAAGCTGTCATTATTAGGCTGTTATGTACTGTTGGAGTGGTAAGCAGGCCTATAGAGAGGCGAAGTCACGCCCATCTACTTCCGGTCCATGGGACCCCGGAAGCGGAACATTATACATTGAAGTCAATGGAGAGAGAAAAGTTATCTTTTGATCCCGTTTGAATTGTGCCACAAATGACACATATGATGTTTGTCAACTTATTATAAGTCGCTTGGGATAAAAGCGTCAGCTAAATGCAATGTAATGTAATGTAATGTCAATCTTAAACAATCATTTCCATGTAAAAAAGTCACAGTTTTTCGTAAAACTGTTGAAATATAAATATGAAAAATACGCAACTAGAAAGACTACAAATCCCATTTTTGGGGTCGCGTAAGTGAAGTCATAGGCGATAAAGACTGGTTGTGACTCGCAATTAAAGCAAAGAAGAAGAAGAAGATCTCATAACTGATTTATTCCTCCAGAGATTGCTCCAATAAATTTACTTTTATAAGATGCCTGTGTGCTTTGTACCAGGTTGGAATCACAAAAGTGATCATACCACTTGCCTCGTTCTATCGCTTCCCATCTGATGAAAGGACCAGGAGTCGTTGGACCAAACATATCAGGTAATATACATGTTTTGCATGGAACATAGTCAAGTTAGCTACCTAGCTAGTAGCGAGCACGTTAGTTTAGCATTACATTACTTAGCCTTTTCATTTGTATTAGCCTTAACATGAAGTAAACCAACATGTTAAACAATAAGAGTAGTCATGATGGTAAGTATTTTGTGAAACATTTGAAGAGTAGCCTATCGCCCCCTCCACCAGGTGCTAAGGGGGCGGGGAGGTAGGCTAACGCCACATTAGCATCGGCCGATCTTTTCTACTTAATGCTATCTGCACAAATGGTTAACATTGAACATTAAAAGATCAGGCAGTTCAGGGAGAGTCGAAGGAAGGAAGGCAGGCAGCTTTGCATGACATTCTTCTGGACGTGTTTCATTGTGATGACAGTGAGGGTGAGTCAATCTGTTTGTTGGAAAGACAGTAGTTGAGTGATTACTGAGAGAAAATTATTAAAAGAGATAATTATTCAAAGTGTTGTTACTTTAAAGTGTTCTTACTGATCTTTTTCTCTTTTATTTTCTTTACCTCACCTGTAACTGCTGAGACCGTGAGGAACATGCACACTGGACTGACCTGCTCTGGCAACCTGATTTCCACTGTACGTAATAGTATTTATTTATGGTATATTATGTATATACATCAAAAGCACAATGCACCCCCCAGAGACACACATGTATTGAGTGTGATATTTTGCATAGGTCATGTGAAATTCATCTTTACATACTAGAAACTGTAGGAGCGGCAACTTGTTTTGAAATTGAATTTTTAATATCCGATAATAAAGTTGATTCTGTTTTCTTTATTCTTCTCTCTTCCCAGCTCCATCCATCACCATTCTCTGTTCCTGCAGGTCCTGCTTGCTAATCAATGCTCATATTTTTTTTACACAATTACAAATAAAGTCAATGTATTGTATGACATTGACTTTATTCATTCTGAGTCAATAATACATTAATTCTGCCTTCAACTGCACAATGATTGTGGACTGCACCGACATCCATGTAGCTGCCCCCCAGTAAGATGAACCAAGCAAAGTTGACATACTCAACATACAGCTGTGCTCTTAAAGAGCCTGTGACACGGTTTTCCCCGATCATCCAAACCCATCAATTTGAGTACATATTGTCCCCTTGAAAACCGTTACTGAACTGATTTTGGATATTTGTACTTTGATAACCATTAATCTGCCTTCAATGTTGACAATTTTCTGGATCTTCTCGCGGATTCTTCAAGTCCCGCCAAATGATGGGTGACGTCATTGCGGGCACAGCGCTCCAGCTGCACCGTCCAGGATCCCAGCATCTGCATGTAAACCTTTATATATATACAGTCAGATGTAAACGCACGACGGTGCACACAGCAGCAAGCTCAGACAGCGATGACAGGTTAATGTTGAACGTGTCTGAGAGCTCATATGAGGCTGAAGGATCGGTTTATGTTGTATCTGTTAGAAGTTTAGGAATGAGGTGCGTCAATATGGGCGAT
>NC_047509.1:33962571-34020071 GCF_902827115.2 Pseudochaenichthys georgianus | reverse complement strand
AATTACTGTGAATGTACAGGATACATGATTACCAGGATTTCCCAACATGTTGCTGTATTATTTCATAGTAAAATACTGTACTCAGACCATCCTCTGTGCTAACACAACAAAGTAAGTGATTTTCTTGCTTTTATCGCTCTTGCTTGGCTTTAAATACTAATTTCTTTCTTTGGTGCAGGTTTTACTTAAATTGAAAGGGGCACCGCTGCATGTGCCTTAAAATAAATGAGGCATCATATACATCGATGTGACATTTAAATTGTTGTCTTGGCTTAGTGTTTTCAGGTGCATCCTGGGCATTAATCCTGAGACGGGCTAGAAAGCCAAAAAGAGGCATGGCAATTTAAACCCCCATGTCAGCACATTCTTCAGAACAATTGTTGACTTTGAGTGGATGTCTGTGTAGACAAGTGCTCCCCTCCTTGTTTTCTGTCTCCCTGGCTCCGCCTCTGCCCAGGTGCACCTGGTCTGCCCCTGGCTCCGCCTCTGCCCAGGTGTTCTAAATTCCACTCAGCCGTGTATATATAAAGAGAAGCTGGAGGAGAAGGATGTCTCGCCTATCCTAACGCCGGGAGACACTCTCCTTACCTCTTTGCCATTTTGAGCTGTAGGCCATATTTTTGCAGATGTGTTTATGTTTAGCCTGGAGGTCTTGGTAGTCCAGTTTTTGCGGCTTTATTTAGTTTCCCATAGGGTTTATATTTGATTTCTGGTTAGGCGGGGGAGTTCTGGGTCCTACGGCCCGTGGTGTGGCTGGCTCGGGTTCTCTCCTTCTGTTTGTTCCTTTTGGCCAGTCCTCCAGACCTCTTTGTGTTTCGCTTGTGGGAGCAAACGGCTGGTTAAATAAATGCTCGTTACCAAGTACCGGTTATTGCGTGTATTCTTTCATGTTGCGGGTCTCAGTACAAGCCACTACCGCGGAGTAGAGGTTGGGGCCGTAACAACATTTCCAAGACACTGTGAAATGTACTTTGCACTTCAATGGAGTAATAAAAAGTTAAAATGGGCATTTTCTTTGTTTTTCTTTGTTGATTGAGCTGATTGAATTGTGTAGTTATGGTACAATCCCAGTCAAATTTACAATATATTATCGTATTATTTAGATTTGTATATTTACAGTAAATTACTGGCTACTGTGTTGCATTACTTCTACAGTAATAGTGTGAACATACAGGTAATTACTGTAATTTATGTACAGCAAGGTACCATAATACCACAGCTCTGTACTGCTATATCACAGTAATTCCACGGCCATGGCAACTGTAAAGTCACAGTATTTAGTTGTACTTTTATTCTAATTAACTGTAAAATATATACAGTAAATTACTGTGAAATATTTACAGTCAATTACTGTGAAATCCATGCAACTAGTAGCCAGTAATTTACTGTAATTGTACAGCCAAACATTTTACAGTGTAAGGTTGTAGTTCTATACCCAGCTCAACTCACAGCTGGCGGTACAGCTAAAGCCCTCCATACCACCCACCCAGCAATATGCACCCCTTACAAAACCAAACAGACCCCTAGGTGCAGATTTGAATATGATTCCAAACATGAGCAAATGTAGTTTCCTTTCATTTTATTCAGGTGTCTTTCCCAGGAGATATCCATGTTTCTTTTCTCTTCCCAACACATTTTCTTAAACCACTGCTTTCCTGTTTATTTGATTTCTGTGTATGACTACAAATAAAAAGTGTGTGTGACGAAGAGGTTAAGTGGCTGGATTGAAGTATCCGCCAATCAGCCAGTGCAATATATTTCTATCTACCAATTATTGAGAAGGTGACAGCACCAATTTGATGTTCCATTACGTGCTAAGGAGATATGAATGAACAAAAGCATGGTGAGGCAGCGAAGAAAGGAGGACACAAGGGACAATCCAACAAATAACTTCAATAAATGAATCAACTTCTTTTTATCAAAAAGGGTTTACAGTCTAATGCCCATCCCAAATATAGCTCGACTGATCCCAGAGTGAATGAACACTATTCATGCTCATATAGCTTTCCCTATACTGGAAAACGCTCCACAGTGTGTCAGGACACCTGCTTCAGCGCAGTTACTTTTTTCCATAAAACCATTTACAAGCTGCGATTCCACTAAAACTACAATAAATGGCCATCAAATTGTTCACAAGCTCCAAAGTGATGTTTTCAATGAAATGTAAATGATGGCCTAACACTATTAAAATGTTTCTTTTGTTGAACATCTGTACAGAAGACAGCTCGTTTTTACAACCGAACCAGGCGACTGAATTTAGATATTGTAACATCATTATTTAAGAGTTTAGTATTGCAGAAAGTGAGCAGTATCACATTTTGAGAAGAAAGAAAAGGGCAAAAATGTGAATTTATGTCACTAAATTTGATATTATCCTCCGGCTGCTCTCTGCGGGTACACAACCTCCTCCACCTGCACCCTCTTAGACCCAGGGTCCCACCCGCTGACAGAGCACTGTCCCGGGGCTGATCTCCTGTCAGCCCCCTGAACCAACCAACTCTGTTTCAGCTCTGGGCTTGCAGAAAGAAAAAAAAGGCATCGTCTTGAATGTCGACAGTTGCAGAAAGTGACAGCGTCATCATTTGAATGTGACCTAAGGGGTCCACAAGGCTGTATGAACAAGATTGAATGTGTGAATGTGGGCGGGGGAGAACACTGTCTAAAGTTGTCGATAGTTGTTGATTCAAAATGCTGCAGCTCGTGTACGAACCAGAGTTAGGAAAAGGGCCACATTACTCCTGTTCTGGCTGCCTTACACTGGCTCCCTATAGAACACAGGATATAATTTAAAATTCTTCTTCTCGCCTACAAAGCCCTTAATGGGCAGGCGCCATCTTACCTTAAAGAACTCATTATACCCTACTGGCCTATTAGGGCATTGCGTTCCAAGAATGCAGGGTTGTTGGTTGTTCCTAGAGTCTCTAAAAGTACAATGGGAGCCAGAGCCTTTTCTTATCAAGCTCCACTTTTGTGGAATCAGCTTCCAGTTTGTGTTCGGGCGGCAGACACCCTATCCGTTTTTAAGAGTGCGCTTAAGACCTTCCTTTTTGATAAAGCTTATAGTTAGGGCTGATTAGATTCAGCCCCTAGTTTTGCTGATATAGGCTTAGTTTGTCGGGGGTCATCTTACTTCTTCCTTCTCTCTGTCTATACCTGTGTACTCTCATGTTCCGATTAACCCAGCTTCCCCAAATGTCTTTCTTTTTGGTGTCTATATACGCTGGGATCCGGAGTCATGGATGATCCTGGGGTCCTGAGTCCTGGATCGCGAGCCCTGGATCGCGAGTCGTGGCTGTGGTCCTGGATCATAGGTCCTGGATGGATATCCTCGTGGATTCATCTTCCTATTATACACACATGCATTTCCAAACATTTGGACTACCTATGTTGCAAATGTATTATCTTTTCAATTTACACACGGCATCTATTGCACGTCTGTCTGTCCTGGGACAGACAGACAGTTTTTCCTTGTACGATGTGAGGGTCTAAGGACAGAGGGTGTCGTATTGTCATACTGATATTCTGTACACACTGTGAAGTCCACTGAGACAAATGTAACATTTGTGATATTGGGCTATAGAAATAAACATTGATTGATTGATTGATTGATTGATTGATTGATTGATTGATTGATTGATTGATTGATTGATAGTAATTTGTAAGTTTGTGGGAGTTTGTGTTGAGGGTGACAAGTTTCCTTATATGTGTGGATATTGTAGGCAAAGATAAATACACTGCTTTCCAAGCCATAGACAGATGTAACCTCGCTTCGAAGAAAAGTAAAAACTTGAAAACAAGCCCAATCCATTTATCTGGATCACTTTAAAAGCCTGCAGGACTGACAGGAGGCCATACACTAGACTGACAGTGAGTGAAATAGGAATTATTGTTAATCATATGGAGACTTAAAGCTTGAATTATCTCATGTATAAACATGCTTTTAACTCCATAACAGTTCATGAATAAGTTGTACGAGTTTGAATCACTTTTTAACCTCAGATGTGTTATCATTCAAGTATATACGCAAAAAGCAGACTTCCTCTAGTCAGACTTCAATGAGATGTTGTTTTGTCCAACGGGATGATATGTATTGATTTTAGGGAACCTTTGTTCAGTTGTGCGGCTTCAATTTAAGGTAAGAAAAACCCCTTTAAAAAGGCCAAACTTGATGAGGTGCTTTTATCTAGGCAGAAATTCCACTTGAAAAAATGTGTAATACATTTGTATTGATTGTAGTCCATTCAATATGTATGCATCCCAAGTGTGATGGAATGTTTTTTGCAGTTTCAGGGTTGACTTTCTTTGCCCCAGGCCATTTTGTCTTATCCTTAGGCTAATTTGATACAAATAAAGGAATAATGAAGGTTCTTACACTCTAATAGTGTTTTAAGGTTGTTCACTAAGTGACTGCTTCACAAATCCTGTATTAGTCCTGCAGCATTGACATTTAAATTGTTACAGCAAAAGGGACAGTGCAGATAAAATGGCAAACACAATAAGGCTAACATACTAAACAAAGAGGCACATATCTAAGTCTGCAGCATGTGTGTTAAAAAGCATTTAGAGATGCTTAATGCAGGTGAAATATTATGCATACAGTTAGTGTGAAAACATGCCCGTGTCAGCAGCTGTGTGTGTGCTAAGCTTTGGAGGGATGTGGGCATGGGGAGCTGCGGGGGGCCTCAGTGTTTGCTGTGCCAGGCAGTAAGAGACACCGACCAGCCCGAGGGCCCTAATCCCTTTCCTCCTACCTACCAGCACTTTCAGTGTTCTCATTTCCACTTCAGTTATTTTCTCTTTTGCTTTGGCAGACTTTATAGTTACGGAGAGAAAGAATACTAGAAAAAGAAAGAAGTATAGGACATGTTGAGTGTGCTGCAGACGCGGGCCATTTTCCCCCAAAGAGACAGGAAGTTCAGCGTCAGTAGAAGTGAATGGTAGAGATGGGGGGGGGGGGGGGGGGAGCAGAGGAGCGCGCGCGGAGGAATGGAAACGGCCCAGTGGAAACCATGATGTCATGATTAGTGAGGTGCGACCATCCTGCCGTCACATTGGCACCACATGGACACAGTGGAAAGCACACACACACACACACACACACACACACACACACACACACACACACACACACACACACACACACACACACACACACACACACACACACACACACACACACACACACACACACAATCTCTCTGTGTCTGCTGCTAACCGATCACAGCTGCGGAAAGAAACAATGCTGCCATTGTCACTCTTAACCTCCATCATTGGCACACACACTCTGTACAGTACATCAGCATGAAAACATTCTGATGCTTCAAGTCAAGGAAATGATGTTAAAAAGTGAGAAATCACAGTAAAGAATTCACAAAACGCTACAAAATGTTCTGCTTAGTACAAACAAAATCATTTAGGACTCTGAATGTTGCATACTTAAGAGCAACATATGAAATTGTCTCCTCTCAGTGGCAGTACATCTTCCTGCCTCTGATTATTTCTCTCTCTGACAGATGCCTGAGTAAACTTTCTGCGTACTCCTCCCCTTCTATTATTAGAGAAGACACAGTGATTACAAGCAGAACTGGCAGCTCTGAATGAGGTTGTTGCTGGGCCTCATGGGACCCCTGAGAGAGGAGAAAACAAGCTAACAGGGTGGGAAGACTCAACTGCAGCTAACAGGCTCACGCTTGTAACGGGGGAGGAAGACAAGTGAACGTATTAAAGATCAATTAAGGAGGAAAGGAGCTGGCGGAGGGAGGCATGGAGTAAGACAGAAACAGCTTCCTGTTCTGTTTGGGAGTGTAGTTAAAAGCTTTAAGGGTTTACGTTAAGGCAACTCAATTACTCGGAGTGTTTAGGAAACAAAATATGAAAGTGTTGTGTTGAAATCAATCGCATAGCTCAACATATGAACATCATTTTAAACAACTGAGCGTTGCCTTGAAAGGGACCTTTTTGACAAATCAATCTTGACCCCAACTTACACTCTATGGTTGTCCACAATTAAATATTAAACTTAAACTCAGAATGAATCAATAACAAAGGTAATGTATCTCTGCTTTCAGAAGTGGTACACTTTGTATCTGTCAGGATCTCTAACAGACTTGCATCTCAATGCATGTTGTTAAAAGCATTAGTAAAGGTATCAAGGCAATAAAGGGTAAAAGCATATTCTCCTTTTCAAAGATCCAGTGTCAGCGAGTCGTTTCTTAGATGTGTGTACAAATGCTAATTTGTAGTAGTTAGGTCTTCTTTAAAGCTCATGCAAATGTATTTGAACTGTTAGAAAATCAATTCAATAGAATTGACATACTGATAAGTAACATTATGAAGACTGATGCATGCTGGGTAAACTCTGCTCTGCGAACTGAAAGTAAATAGGTGCCGCGGCAGCAGAGCAGAAACTGGACTGACCCTCAATCCTCAGAAACACTCTGCACCCGGCTCATTCGGCATCCGGAGGAAAACAAGCTGCTTTGCCATTACTGCTGAAACAATCAAATAAGAAGCGTCTGTGATAAGAGGCATCAGCTGGTGGTTCTTGTTGGCACGTGTGCAGTGAAATAACGAGTTTGTGATACTCTGTAATGAATACAATTTCATCTCTGTCACAGTCTGAGTCAGCGCTGTATGAAATCCCTGCGTCACGCCTATTAAGAACCGAGTGAATTCACGTGAACTCGGAAAAATAGTCTTTGTTTTTTTCAATTATCGTGAAGATGAAAAAGGCGCAGTGGAGAGCGAGCTGTCCGGCACGGCTGGCAGTCCGCACAGGAACACGCTCATTAATACAGGAAGCTTGGAAGAGCTGAAACCTCCTGCTACTTCCTGCTAACAAACAGGAGAACCAAGTGAACACCTGCTTCATATTCTTCCCAGAGTAATGAGGCACACACACACACACACACACACACACACACACACACACACACACACACACACACACACACACACACACACACCCTGCTTTGAACGCTCTCTCTGTATCCCTCTCCGGTCATTCGATTCAATCAGCTCCCTGAGAGAGACGGATGAGTGCAAAGCGTTGACCTCTACTCATGAGCAGTCGTCTCACCAAACACACACACTTTCAGACGAGGAGCCTATTTGAGGAAATGACATCATCATCAGCCGCGGAGTCGCCGGGGTCAAGGCTGGCTGGAACCCGTCCCATCACGGAGGAAATTGCCCCAGCGAATGGTTATTACACATCTTATGAGGGATTGCCGCTGCGAGGGTGACTACAGAGACACCCCCCCCCCCCCCCCCCCCCGCTTCTTAGTCGGATTGACAGCGCAGCCCATTACTGATAGATGGATGGAGCCGATTATATGGGACGCTCCATTAGCGTCACTTCATAGGGTGTGCAAGGTGTGCGTGAGTCTGCGGCGAGGAGAGAGAAGGTGTCTGGAATCCGTTATGATCGTAGTAGAAGAGTATCAGACTTAGAGGTTATGTGTAAGTGCATTCAAACTGGGGATCGAAAGTGTGATTGGAATGTATAAAGGCAATATAAACACATGATGACTTGACGAAAAAAAGGTGGACTGAGTTCCTATTAGATATCAGGAGTGCTGAAAGTTTCAATATATTCTGTTACAGACCCCCTGTTTTGTACGTACATGGAGCATTAACCTGACACACACACATATAGTGGTAGTTCCTTAAACGGTTTAACTTTATTTTTTGTATTCACATAAAAGTTTAGTTTATTCACATTCCTTAGATGGCGTCAGATAAATGCAAATTAAATGTAATGTGATATGATGACAGATAATCTAGACCAGGGGTGTCAAACTCAATTTCATCACGGGCCACATCAGCATTATGGTTGCATTCAAAGGGCCGGTTGTAACTTTAAGACTATATAAAAAATACATACATAAATATTTAATATATATAAAATAATGTATTATATTACCCTATCGGATAGGATAATAACTACATAATTAACTACGCCTGAAACCAGAAGTCTACGGCAAATAATTGCAAGTCTCTTCAGTGAGAATGTCACAAAATGATTTAAAAAGAAAAGCCGAAAAAAAAGAAGTGACATTTTGAAAAAAAGTAGAATTTAAAAAAAAGAAGTCCAATTCTGAGAAAAAAGTCAAATTTGAGATGCATTGTGGGACATGTAGTTTATGGGCAACGTGCTTCTGTAAATCGGCATGTAACCGTATAATAAACATATTATATTCTTTGCAAGCTCTTGTGGGGCCACATAAAATTAAGTCGCGGGCCGGATTTGAGTTTGACACCCCTGATCTAGACTATATTAATCTAAAATTGTATTCTAGTGTGCAGTGCAAATCGTTTCTTAAATGTGCATACAATGTGTTTGAATCGTTTTTCAACAAAGGACGGTGCCGACTATGCAAATGTCAACGTCATTATAAATCCAGGTGAGATTGTGGAGAATAACTAACACTCTATCTTTACATGTTTAATGCAATGTAGGGTCAGCACTTTCAAATTCAAAACGAGCACACAAACATCCGGACCTGAAACACACTTCAGATTGAAAAAGCCAACAGCTGTGTGTAACTGAAGAAAAAGGTCTTGTTCAAGGTGGGCCATGATTGGCTACATCCCTGTAATGCAACACCAAGAGGAGTCCAAGTCAGAGTCACAAGTCTTCATGTATTAATCTGTGTGGATATATGTGTTGAAATGTAGCTGCTCCTCTACATTGCTTTTATCCTGAACTGCTGTGCCGAGTCCCGAAAATCTGCACTTGAGTCCGAGTCCAGGACTCGAGTGCTCCATCTCTGCCTGCTCACTCTGGTTTTTGCATTGTTAGAGAGAAGGGGTTAGTCGGGAAGTTAAATTTCCTTGCGACCACTATCGCACTTTTAATGGTTCTGCCACCGCTATCACCATAGTGTTCAGATTCACCATCGCACTCGCTGTAACTGGTGCTGGTATGTGTAGTCATTTTGCCTGTTTTTGTATTAATGGTGGAACGAATGCGAGGAGTAGAGCAGATGTATTTGTCCATTCAGCCTTTTCTTATCAAGCTCCACATTTGTGGAATCAGCTTCCAGTTTGTGTTCGGGCGGCAGACACCCTATCCGTTTTTAAGAGTGCGCTTAAGACCTTCCTTTTTGATAAAGCTTATAGTTAGGGCTGATTAGATTCAGCCCCTAGTTTTGCTGATATAGGCTTAGTCTGTCGGGGGACATCTTACTTCTTCCTTCTCTCTGTCTATACCTGTGTACTCTCATGTTCCGATTAACCCAGCTTCCCCAAATGTCTTTCTTTTGGTGTCTATATACGCCGGGATCCGGAGTCATGGATGATCCTGCGGTCCTGTGTCCTGGATCGCGAGCGCTGGATCTTGAGTCGTGGCTGTGGTCCTGGATCATAAGTCCTGGATGGATATCCTCGTGGATTCATCTTCCTATTATACACACATGCATTTCCAAACATTTGGACTACCTATGTTGCAAATGTATTATCTTTTCAATTTACACACGGCATCTATTGCACGTCTGTCCGTCCTGGGAGAGGGATCCCTCCTCTGTGGCTCTCCCTGAGGTTTCTCCCATTTTTCCCTTTAAACTGGGTTTTCTTTGGAAGTTTTTCCTTGTACGATGTGAGGGTCTAAGGACAGAGGGTGTCGTATTGTCATACTGATATTCTGTACACACTGTGAAGACCACTGAGACAAATGTAACATTTGTGATATTGGGCTATATAAATAAACATTGATTGATTGATTGACAAAAGGAACAAAGCAGTTTTTATGTAAGGCTGATTCTTTGGCTAGATGCTAATGTTAGCATGATCTTTCAAATTCAATATTCTTGCTTCAAATATTTCTTTAAAAATATGCTTTTTTAGCAATCTCACAACGTCAACCCCACTACCAGTGTGTTTTGTGTTTGGCACAACCATAACATGCAACAGAATAAACACTCAGTGGAGGAAACAAACAAAACATCCAATGGGTTTCTGCCAATAGACAGGACACCATGCTAACACACACAGAAACGATGCATGCACAGACGCATCATGTACTCCGGAGAGGGCGACCATGACTCCTGCATGTCTGCGTGCTTCATTGCAAGCTGCCACAACACCCATTTACCTTGACCCGGGACCAAACTGCTGCAGCACAGAAGGTCCTTTCCTCTTCCTCCTCCCTTCCTCCACCGGCCCATTCCCCAGATGAGAGTGTTATTAACCCCATGGAGCCAGTGGGAAGGTGATTCACCTCAGTTAAGATAATGTCACCCAGCCTCACCTCATCTCTTGCTTAATGGAGCCTGGAGGGCTGGCTGACGTCGGGTGGTGGGATATTTCATCTCGGGACAAAGATTACTCTGTGTCATTAGATGTAATAGAATAGAGCTGCGTGTCTTCAGCTTCAACAAAGACTTTATGTCCAGTGGTGTTTCGTAAAAGAAATAGGCTGCATATTGTTGTGTTTAAAGTCTCTCTGGAGGCGTGTGGCGCAGTGGGTTGGTATTGGTGTTCAGATCAGCAAAGACTTAAGGTGGTTTGGCCAAAGGCAAACACCTCATTGGCTCAGTAGGTAGAAAAACAGTGACAACGCTGGCATATGCAGTGTGCCCGGAATCAATGGGTCCAACGAACAGAAGACACTAGGAAACCTCTATTTGTGTCCCATGTAAAACAAATGAATAATCTGTCCCATGTCAGCGTACATAGTGTAGAAAGATTGGAGAAATGGGCCAGGAAGAAAGAGGGGTAGGACCAAGGTCCCAAGGAAAGAATCGCACCCAGGACTATACTGTATGTCAGGGGTGTCAAACTCAATTTCATCGCGGGCCACATTAGCATAAAGGTTGGACACGAAGGGCCGGTTGTAACTATATAAATATATAATATATATATATATAAAATAAAGCATTATGTTACATTATTGCCTCTGAATTGGATTATTATCGGATAGGGTAATGACTAACTAAGTCTGAAAGCAGAAGTCCAGGGCAAATAATTGCAAGTCTCTTCATGTCACAAAACGAGATGCATTGTGGGACATGTAGTTTATGGGCAACCTGCTTCTGTAAAGTGGCATGTAACCGTATTATAATCTTTGCAAGCTCTTGCGGGGCCGCATAAAATGAAGTCGCGGGCCGGATTTGGCCCCCGGGCCTTGAGTTTGAGACCCCTGCTGTAGGTGGTCATATGGCATGTGTTGTAACCACTTGGCTCTCAAGGCAATCCAACACTACATACTTAACTAGTACGTTGGGTACTAAACTAATGCACAAGTATTTATTTCAATTCCTTCCTAAACATAACCAAGAAATGTTTTAATTTACGTCGTTCACACGCTTAAAAAACGGTTTCATAATGTGCCGGAAGGCGTGGTGTGCCTCTTCTGAAGCATAGTAGTGATATTGGCGCTTTAATTGTGTGATAACGAAAATGGGTGATTAATGTAGTTTTATATATGAAACACAAGGATAACTTAACATTAAGATCTGAACTAAGTGTATTTAACAGATTCTACGTCCCAAACTGCAATTGTTATGCCATCTTTATTTAAATATTCAAAATAATTAAGGTCATTATATAGCTCAAGGCTGCCTCTGTCTGTCATTAGGTGAGGCTCAAAATGGTGTGTGGGAGTTGGAGTTAGAATCAAGGTCCTTTTAGCCGGCCGTGAACTGTGATCGATGCAGACCTGGAAGACCTTTAGCTGCTATAAGCCTGCTAGCATTGACCACCACTCTGCTCCCTTGTCTTATGCACTTCCACACTGCGGTACTTTTCCCACAAAGGTTCATGCGAACTTAGTTCATGATCGCGTTCACACCAAAAAGAGCCGGTACTAAAAGTAGTTCATGCGAACCTTTTTACCCTCTCGAATGTCCCTGCTAGAGAGCAGGGACTTTCGAGCGGCTCTTTTTTTAAGAAAAGAGCTATATTCCTGATTGGCTGGGCGAATTGCAAACCACGCCCCGTAAAACTCCCAAAAAGTTTTGTGAAGCCGCCATTTTATTATCCTCGCATTAGCATTATTAGCATTAGCATTAGCCCAGCGCAGAAACGCAGAGAGACTAACTTATGGCAACACAAAATAAAACATGGGAGCGGTGGAGATGAGGAGGTGTCGGCGTTCTGGCGATTTACTCGGAAGGCTTCAGTAGAAGCTGCTGGGACTCCCAGCAGCTTCTACTGAAGCCAGTCCCCAACTCCGGGGACTTCCGGCCGGGGACTTTGGGCGGCAGTATACGCCGTGAAGTGGTTTGCGGCCTGCCAGTAAACCCAAAGCAGAAGAAGAAGAATAAGTGACGTCAGCGGCTTCATTTGCCTAATCCACCCCCAGGGACTTTTTCTGGTGTGAACGCGATCTGTACTTAGTTCATGCGAACTAAAGAGTTCGCATGAACTAAGTTCGCATGAACCTTTGTGGGAAAAGTACCGCAGTGTGAACGCGGCTATATGTCTCCCTGACTCTTTTGTACCTCTCTTCCACACTTCCCTCTCCATCCTTCCTTCTCTGGTGCCAGTCTCCTTCTGTCACATTTCTCATTTGCTCCTAGCTTCACCAGGTCCTTTCCTCTCCTCACTCCCCCCCCCCGTCGCATCCATCTCTCTGCTTTAAATCTCTCCCTGTCTCCCTGTTCACTTTCATCCCTCTCTCTTGCTTGGTGCTGTTGACTGACAGTACAGTTAAACTGCTATTGGCTCCTGCAGAGGAAGCAAAGCAGCATGTGTTGCGGCTTGGCAGCACAAAATAAGGAGCGTGTGTGTGTGTGTGTGTGTGTGTGTGTGTGTGTGTGTGTGTGTGTGTGTGTGTGTGTGTGTGTGTGTGTGTGTGTGTGTGTGTGTGTGTGTGTGTGTGTGTGTGTGTGTTTTTGTAAAGTCAAATATAAAAGTATATGATTCAACTTATTTGTTCTGACAATTGAACATGTTATATAACTCCAGTTTAGAAAGTGGACAAAAAAACAGACATCACTATTTGGTGCCATCACTTAGCATACTTTACAGAACACTTACATTCTTTCTAATTATACATGCCGGCAACGCAGCTTTGGAACCACTTAAAGGTTATTGAATCTAGGTCATGAAATGCAAGTAAAGAGAATCATTCATGGCTTTTAATTTCAGCATTCAGTTCCATTTCATTCATAATGAAATTAAATTCGGAGGGCTTGGTGCCAAGAAGTGATGCGTGCCTTGGCTTGTAAGCCACCTCACTCTGCGGAAATCAAACCAATAAGCAAGTGTTCATTTTAAACTGATGGTGGTAAAACACAAAGTTTGACACTGAATCAGGAAATGGCTAAAATGATGAAGCCTAGTTGTTTTGCTGCTTATGGTCCAATGCAGGTATGTTTACTTCCAACAGAATGATGTGTCTGCAGACTGCTGAAGTTCACCCTGTTTCAAAAGGATGTTCTTATGTCTTACTAAAGTCTTTCAAGACTCCTCTTTGGCTGTCAGACTGATAACAAAGCAGAACGGCACATTTCACAGCAATTTCCATGTCTTTTAGATAGCTGATAAACGTACCAACAAAACGACAGCATTGCAATTGTCACTAACAATCCGTCTGGCTGAACCACGGGCCATGTGGTTGCTGCATCTCAAAGCATTAGTATTGTTTTTGAGCTACAAAACTAGATGAGAACTTAGGAGAATAATGCTCCAAAACCTCCAAACCTTTTAAATGCTATATTAGCCTAGCAAGCTAACACAGGCTATATTAGCCTAGCAAGCTAACACAGGCGCTGTCCCTTGTATTAGCTTTCACCTCATTGTTTGGTCTAGTTCTGTGTTTTACCTTCACCAAGGAGGGTTTGTTTAAGGTGTTTGTTGGATTGTCAGCAAGTAGGCCCCTATATGGAAAACATACTTGCCTGACTAAACTTGGTATATAACGTAGCATGGGCAGAATAAGAACCCAATGAATGTTGATACTGATTTGATGCACACATACACGCTTTAAAATGTATGGAAATGCCCTTATAGTTTTAGCCGTTTTCTTCTGTGACTGATATATCTGTTTTGCTGCAGTTGCAGTAGCCCAAAGCACCAGGTTTAAGAATTGTAGTTTCTGAAATGTGAAATGATAACAATGCTTTTCGTCATTTAGGCCTGTTCCCACCAACAATCAAGAGTTTCAGTGACTGAACGAAAGCAGTTAGAAAGCTTGGTAGCATTTCTTCCCACAATGAAAAAGGTCTATTGAATGAAATGAAGCTTGTGGAGTTTGTGCATCCTTAACAGTTCACATATTGAACCTATCCACTATGTCAACTAGCTTGTAGAGCTAAAAATGTTATGAGGGGGCGACATTTTGTGGTGTGACCAGGCCTTCTTTCTGGCTCAGTTATTTTCCGAGATGTCATCTGGGCTATGTGCTGGCTGCTCCAAAAACTAGCTGACAAAACTAAAAGATGTTAACTGCCTCCGAGAGGTTGACTCTGGGCATCTTTGACAGATGAAGCAGTAAAACCATGGTCATTTCTTCCTGATCGTCAAATTTAAAGACCTAATCCCATCTGTGCTTTATCAAAATGAGCATCCTAAAAGGACACAGCAGCGCGTTTTTGTGAACGAGGTTATGCATGCATGGTTTAAAGAGGCACACTCCAATCATGTCCTTTTATATGACGATGATGCCTTCAATGTTGTGTCAATACTTGTGGACCTTGATGATCGGGCCGCTCATGGATACATCTGTTAGGAACTTTATCACACAACATGACTCAGCGCTCTAAAACGACACGCGCCGTGTTCATTCCAAGTCCTCTGAGATTTAAAATCAAACAGACTGAATACTCACCCCTATTATAAATATTCATGCAACGTGCCAGATGTGTGTGTCCGCCCTCCTGTGTCAGTGTGTGAGTGTGTATACCCTTGCACGCGGCAGGACACGTCCACCATCTCGCTCAGTCTCAAAATTACCTCATTACATTTCATTGCATTAAGCCACTTTTATGAATTTAGCGTGGTCCCAGGCCCATTGTTCGCCTGCAAATGAGATTAAAGCGACATTTGCCTTTCTACTCGCTTTCAATTATATTTCTGGAAGGACAGCCCGGGCACAGCGCCTTTAATGAGTAGACGCAACGTAAGAGAAGAAATGGGACATGCATAACACTTTGGACAGTAATTCTAAATGAAGACAACTATAACAATATAATAACACGTTTCAGACTTTCATCGCATAATGCACTGTCGTCTATTTGGATTTATTATTGCTTACTTCTAGACACAAATGCAAGATAATCCTTGATTTCCTGGAGGTTATTTAAAAGTCTATGGTTTGTTTTTGTCTTAATGGCTGATAAAACAAAAAAGATATGTAATTGCATCCCTATAAAAAATACAGTAAATGGTTTTATCCTCTTTTTCAGATGAATAATTCATGTGTTTCATTGCGTGGTATCTTTAATCAGCAGTGTGTTCCACTTGTGTTAATGTTTTTGTGCTCCTATAGAGATACAGTGCAATCAAACAGAGCACGCTGAGGTTAAGCTCAACGCTGCCTTCACACAATGCAGATTAGAACAACTAAACACACATTAGATCATCCAATGGCCAATGAAATCATGTTGGTATGCCTCAACAAGCGTTAGGAGATCTTCTCGAGAAAGTACAATTGAAAAACTGGAGGTTAGAATATATAGGCCCAGATATAACTTCTGTTCTCTCTCCAGGATTTGACCCGGTTTAAAAGGTCCTCTATTATACTGTTTTTTTATCAATATGTTATAGGTCTCAGATATGCACAAAAATGTCTCTGAAGTGTTTGGCTGAAACACAAAACAGATCATGGCAGCATCCCATAATCCCCTCTGTTTCAGCCCTGTTTCCAAAGTGCTGATTCTCTGTCTTGTACTTTAGATGAAAATAAGGAGCCCCTCCCCACACCCCTCTGAGAGATATTTGGTTACAAAGAACACAATGGTGCTCTAGGAGGAGATTCAGGTGATAAGGGGGGGGGGGAGGGGTTACCTTGGTTGCTGATTGGCTAATGGTTACACAAGCCAAAAAAACATTATGACATCATAAAGTGGCCAAAATCTGATCGGCTCATTTTCAGACAGGTTTTAATATAAATGGATCAGGACAAAAAGAGAGAGAATCTTTTTTCTTGAAACTTTCAGAGTCTCTTTCCACAGAGGGGACACATGTTGATGTAGAAGAGACATGACAAAGTGGATTTTGCATAATAGGTGACCTTTAACTCAAAACTGTTAATAATGAACAAATTAAGTTGTGTCAATTATGCAACGTAACATTAGATCAGGATTTGGAAACACCAGTTTAATATGTCATTGTCAATTTGAGTCACAGCCCCACAGTGGATAGTGAAATGGGCGTTTAGGGACCTGGATGTATCAAGAGAACTTGACCGGTATATCTTGACATCCCACATTTCAATGTGTTAAAAAGGGGAAAACACATTTGTTTTTTTAAAGATACAGAATACTGACTTCACTAATATTAAGAAAAAAATAAACTTTAAAATACTACTATTTGCAAGAGAATGCACGTATAAAAAAACCCATATCAAGATTTAAGAAGAAAAAACGAAATGACAACACTAAAAACCTAATGACCAAAAATGTGTGTCGTTGTTTCCCTACAGCCCTGACTGAACCGGTATGAACAGGACCCCTCACACAGGACCCTCACACGGTCGCCCGAGTCAACAGCCACAGCAGCCAGCGGGCTTTGTTCCTGCAGAAAGGAGCTGGTGGCTGCTCAGCCAACTCTACAGGACAAGTGGGTTTTGTGGAGAAGTTGAAGACTATAGTGGGTCCATGTGAAAGGCTGTGTGGAGAGGCTTATGGGGCTGATCTGCATGTGAAAACACGAGGGCTGCACACATACACATTATAATAGCCTTTGACCCTCACAAAGAAATGGATACACACATGGACACACAAATACACGCACAACAAACGTACTGGGCTGGGGTATAGCGAGGCTTGGAATAATACAACGAAGTAAGTTGAAAAGGTAGGGGGAAACGTTGATACATTTTTTTTTTTTTAAATAGGCAAATATCGATGTGTACATAGTTCTTGGTCAAATACCTTAACATCTTTGCAAAATAACTACAATTAGTACATTCTGGTCATGTTTATTCTTTGCAGTGCGATAGTGTTAAATAAATAAAACTGACCAATCAGCGCCAACAACAACAATAAACAGAGAGGTCTTGTGTGACCATGGAATCCCAATGTGTTCCCCGTTGTTTCACCGGTCGCAGTGCCAATGACGGAGTCTACCATCGCTATTATTAGTTGTTGTTTGGAATTCAACGGTCCTTTCTGTCCCTTTTACATTTGTGAACTCAAACTCATCTGTATTCGTCTGGGCTCCGGCATCACTCGCAGCCAAATCCTTCTCCTCTCAACGCCCTGCAGCTTTTTACCACACAGAAAATAAATTTAATAAAAAACAAAAACACCTCCCTTCCTTTTTTGAACTCTCATTCTAAAGGCGCTGGTCCATGCCATCCCTTTCTCCATGCCTCCTCCTCTTTCTTTTCATAGACTCCTCCTCCCTCCCTTATTTGCCCCTGCACTCTCAAAGACGTCTCTTCATTTGGTTTTTATTTCCAAGGAACGCCTTCTCCTTATAGCATCTATTGATTCTCATGACTGCTCTTCAGCCTGTGTAAATGTAATTGAGTGTGTGTGTGTAGTGTGTTTCTGAGTTTGTGTGTGTGCAAGAAGGGGACAAAGTGTGTGTTTCATTGTGTGGTGGAGAGTGTGGTTTATGAGCCTATACACGTCTAGAAGTGCGTGACAGAATGCATGCAGGTGTGAGGAACTGTTAGAAAGCACATACACATGTATGCACATCCGTGTGTGTATATGATGCATATTTGACTACTTTTCTCACTGTGTTCACATCCGTGTGTGTGCATCTGCATGCATATGTGTGTGTGTGTTTGATAAGGTGGGAAGCTGGCAGATTTGACACATCTCATCTTCTTTTCCGCCAGGCCTCTATTTTAATCTGGCAAAACAGGCTGTGCGTGTAATGACCTTTATAAAGGGTGGAGATAAGTAGACGAGGCTGACTGTGAGGAGTGTTGAGTTACTGTATAGAGGAGCCAGTGCTGAAATAAAGGGGGATATGACAGAGTGAAAAGATAAATGGCTGAGGGGATGGGATAAAGTGGAACATTTAACACGATATATGCAGACAGAGGGCTGAGAACATGGAGGAAGACTCGGAAATCCAAAGCTGCAGCACAACGCCCTCATGCATGAAAATAAAACAACTCTATAATGACTTCATCAACTAGACATTTCTGTGCTAGCATGGTCAGCAGGTATTACTCTGAGCACCTGGCTGACACACATAGCACCACATATATATATGATAACACCATTTCAGAGATGTACTCAGAAACCAGTGCTCATCAGTCCAACTTATTCCAATTTCAACAATTTACATATTGAACATTATAATTAACATCCAAAATACATGTCATTAGTTTTACATGCTGGCCAATATGGTCATGAAACTGAATATAGATAGATAGATAGATAGATAGATAGATGGATAGATGGATAGATAGATAGATAGATAGGTAGGTAGGTAGGTAGGTAGGTAGGTAGGTAGGTAGGTAGGTAGGTAGGTAGGTAGGTAGGTAGGTAGGTAGGTAGGTAGGTAGGTAGGTAGGTAGGTAGGTAGGTAGGTAGGTAGGTAGGTAGGTAGGTAGGTAGGTAGGTAGGTAGGTAGGTAGGTAGGTAGGTAGGTAGGTAGGTAGGTAGGTAGGTAGGTAGGTAGGTAGGTAGGTAGGTAGGTAGGTAGGTAGGTAGGTAGGTAGGTAGGTAGGTAGGTAGGTAGGTAGGTGGATAGGGATAGATGGATAGATGGATAGATGGATAGATGGATAGATAGATAGATAGAATGGTATTTTGATCTAAGGTTCTGTAGGGAAATTCACGTGTCATGGCAGCAACAAGAAAAAACACAGACATCTATAGATGTTTTCTGCTTTTCTCTATTTACTATCATATTAAAGTGATTATCTTTGGGTTTAGGACTGACACAGCAAGAATGTCACCAAGGACTTTGAGAAACTGGGATGGACATATTTTACTGTATTCGGACTATATATAGACAAAACGTTCGATGAATCAGGAAATTAATCATAAGTGGCAGCTCTGGCACAGACAAATTAAAAATGTTGACGTCATGACATATTACATCAAGAGGGCCTGCATTGTCCCTTTTCAGGGAATCTATGAAAACACTTTAATCGGCCTATTTTTTTCTTTTCTTTCATGATGGAGATCTTGACAAGTTGTTCATGAATGTGAGAATATTCACCATTATTCATCAATATAAATTCAACACCATCAACGTAACGATAGAATCCTCTGCTGTCCTGTATAACTCTGTATAACTCTGCAGACATGGCTCTCAGTATGGTCGGGTATGATGGTCTGTTGGTCATCACTTTGGTCCACAGTGACACATCCAAACAACTATTGGATGGATGGGCTTGAGATCTTTTGGATATTCAAGGTTCAAGGTTCTTCATTGTCAAACTAACATAGCTACAGAGCAATTATGTCGTTGAAAATCTTAGGTCACAGGCTTCTCCAACAATGCAACACAATAATACAGATAAGCAGACAATATTAAAACAATATTAAAGTATATTATATTAAAAGTAATACAAAAAAGAGAAATGTTTTTTAAAAAAGTGAGAAAAAAAAGGTGGACTAGTGCAATACGAGTCTATACGTTATTGGAATGATATATTAGATAATAGATACATAATTACTAAGTAGCAGATGAATGTTATGAAATTGTTCATGCTCCATAAAGATAAAATCTACTGGTCTTGGTGATCCCCTGAACTGTTTTCAATAGCAATGTGAATGCGATATGACAGAGAAACAATATTGCTCATTGTTGCGATATGAAAGAAAAACAATCCGTTCTGTATGCAGCGTGTCCAATCTCTAATGCAATTACAAATAAAGCGTTATGTTATTTCACAATAACAAAAGATAATACCATTTTCAAATCGTACCCTGCCCGGTTCTATAGAACATTGTTAGTGCTAACATTTCAGAGCTGCTTAACTTCTTCCTAAAACAGCAATAAGCCATGGAAACACACTGTAGTGACTGCGCCATGACAAACATGCAAATAAAGCAGAGGCAGCGCAGGGTTCACAGGGTTAATCCTCCCTGGTGGGGAGCGCAAATTAATAACATGAAGCCTCAGCGAGCAGACATTGGTATGCAGCGCTGTGCTCATCTGTCTGTTCTGGTTGTAGCCGCTGTGCACTTTCAAACCTGCGCACCTTGGGTCTGCAGTGCAGCCCCGGAATCTCCCCTCACTCTAATATTGCTTCCCGGGCACCGCTCCCATGTGGTCGGGTGTTGTTAACGGACATATCGGACTTTCTCGACACGGCCAGGATGTTTAAACTTTGATTCTTGGTATCTCGGGTCTGCAGTCCACTCTGGGCAGCAGCTTGTAATTCCAGGCTGCTGAGCTAAACGCCTACAATGTAGAAGGTAATGATAAGGATAAGTGTAAGAGGATGAGGTCAGGGGGGATGAATGGAAGTGCGGGATGAGAATGAGGAATTGAGCGGCGGTAAAGAGACTGAAGCAGGGATAAGGGGAAGAGAGAGATGAAGGGGTTGGGGGGGCTGAGTGGATGGAGGGGAGAGCGGCAGAGGGATGACGGGATAAGGAGTCGGAGCGCTATGGGGGGCCGGGAGGGGGTCCTCGCAAGCCCCTGATTATAATAATCCTGGAGGACCCCCCTCATAGAAGATTACCGCCTTCACACACACCCACACACACACAAAGCGACACACACACCTTATGTTGCCCCAGCACATGTTGATTTGCCCCACTCCCTGGCATCCTGTGGCCGCGTCCAAATCCCTCACAGACTGAGCCAAAAGAACATCGAGGACAGGGAGGGATGGTGGGGAAAACATGATACACGACTAGCTTCAATTCATTTTGTACTTCCAATGAGTCCAATAAGCCTTTTTATTTCCGTTATTATTTCAACATGAAGACTAACCAATGTTTTGTGCAATATGTCGCTAGCTCACCACTAGTTTCAGGAATAAAGCTTCTTGGCTATGAGCCAACATTTCGGTAAGTCTAACAAAATAAACGTATCAAGGGTTCAAGGTTCTTTATTTTGTCATACAAACATAGCTACTGTGTAGTTATTCCGATGAAAATCTTAGGTCACAGGCTTCTCCAACAGTGCAACACAATAACACAGATAAACAGACAAATATAGTGCAAGTAAATAGTAAATACAAAAAGAAATATAGTTTAAAAAAGTGAAATAGTGCAATAAGAGTCTATATGCAAGTTATTGGAGTATGATATATTAGGTAAATAGATAAATAATTTAGTAGCAGCCAGATGCATATTATGGATTTTGTTTCAATGTATGCACATAGGTGGAGTTTGGCTATTTGCAGACGTTCTTAGCTGTTGGCTACATACAAAGGAAACAGAAGAATACAAACCAACAAAAAGTTATTTTAACTTGTGCAAATACATTCATTTCCAAATGCATACATTTCCAGCGCCAGTGAGCAGTTGGGGGTTAGGTGCCTTGCTCAAGGGCACTTTGGCAGTGGCCCAGGAGGTGAACTGGCTCCTCTCCAGTGCCAGTCCACACTCCGTATTTTTGGTCCGATCGGGACGTGAACCGGCCACCCTTCGGTCTAAAGGTAAAAGGTCTGATCAACTCATACAGGTGGGTCCATTCGTATTTTATTATTGATTCACTGTCATATGGATGGGCCATCTACACATTGACAGAAAGAAACAAAGGGTGGAGCTTATTTCCTTTTTTAAATTATTTATATATAATATTCCAATGTATTTAATTGTATTTTTAAATGGAATAATGTCCTGCTCCATAAAGATATAATGTTATCTGATTTTTTTTTTTTTTACATATCAGTAATGTGTAAGCTTATATAAGTAATATGTACATTTTGGCTTTTTATGTCACAATTTTAAAGTATTTACTTTCGACAATTCTTCTTCTACCATAGAAAGATCATATACTGACAGGATATTCAGCAGACCCTGGAGCTGGCTTAGTTGGTATGGAAGTTCGGTTAAATGTTAACAGGTGGTTGTACATGGGGGGTAGAGATTGTCACTGTCATGAGAGTTCAAAATCCTCTTTTAATTTGGGATTTGTACGTAGATGTGTTTGAAAAACATTGTACAGGTATATTTTGTGTACCTTTATAATCATTTGAGTCTTGACTGTTAAAGACCATTGAAAACATGCGTTGGCTCATCTATCTGGATAATACAAAGAACATGATATCAACATGCATTGAGTTAGGGTTAGGGTTAGGGTTAACCCTAACCCTAACCCTAACATACATTGGTAAAAAGCAGCTCCCCTTAAAAACTGCAAATTCCCATAATAATTGACACCTAAATCCACAAGAATAGTATCTTTAAATCCTCTTTTAACCTAGTAATGTCATGCCCTTCATCCAGGCATTGAACTCGTAACGCTGCTCTGGCCCACCTGAGTGGCACTGCTGAGCAGGTTGAAACATGTAAAACTACACGGAAGGAAAAGCAGAGTGATGTTGTAATAAAACACATGAGCTCAGCAAACGTTTCCTGGATGAATGGCTTTACTTTCAAAAAGAATGCGGGAGCCAGATTGTGTCACCGTAAGCTACGAGTCAAGGAGGTAAAGAAGAGGAAGGATGGCTGAATGGCAGGATATGCTTAACGTCAGGCAGATTGCACAGTGCAGCACTTCTCACTGCACATGACACCAAACGGATGAAGAGGGATTAGGGAACACAGCATGCTGTACGAGAAGAGTTACAGGCTAACCGAAGCAGTCTTCTAAAAGTCACGAATTGACTGCGCTGATACACGGCACCCTTTAAACACGTCGACAAATCACGCGTGTTGTCAGGCGCATTTTCCCTGAGAATGTCACTGCGGATAAACAAGAGTTGAACCGTTTTTCTGTTGCGAGATCACACCCATGGACATTTCACGCAGCCCCTCTTAAAGAGTGTGAATAGTTATAGACACACAGATTAGTTGGACAACCTCCCGTGTTTCTTTTTCACAGGTCATCCAACACTCCCTCTGCAAATGTTACATCTGCTTTGGATTACAGTGAGACGGAGAGGGGGGAAGACACTGAGAAAACAGCTTTGAGATTGGTGACAACAGAAGAGAAAGAAAAAGCTGAGAGAGACAACGCGTGAAAACAGTTCTGTGATATGTTTTTCTAATTCTGTTAATGAAGTTTATCGTTTAATCACAACACAACTAGGGCGTAAAAAAAGTGACGAATCAAACCATACAAATACAAACAAAGCAATACAGAACATTTGCAGAAGAAACTATTTGATTCAGAAAAAAAACCTCTAACCCTAATACTGAAAAATGATTACTTAATCGTATATGCCCTGTCATCAGAAATAGGTTGACATAACATATTTCAACCACACTGGTTTTGAGGTTTAACAAGTCAACCATTAGAGAGATAGTCTATTAACATCATTCCACATTGCATTAAAAAACTGTCAATATGTAAACAGTCGGGTGCCAACAAGGTGGGTTAGACATCTACGCTTGTGAAATTTCACAGGTTGTTAATTCAACTGCTTGTTAAGTGACTTGCAATTATTGCTTTTTTTGCCCTCTCTTACAGCCGTTCAGGGACAATCAAAGGCAGGTGTTTCCAACGTCAATGCAAGGCAGTGAACCAACCTGGAAAGGATTTTTAGGCAAGGCAAGTTTATTCATATAGCACTTTTCAACACAAGGCAATTCAAAGTGCTTTACGAGAAATGAAAGACATTAAGAAAATGGCATTTAAAATCAGTCATTAAAAAGAAAAGATAATAAAATAAACATTAAAAGAAAAAATACATGGATAAAAGTTACAGTGCAGTCTAAGATATGAATAGTTCAATCAAAAGCAGCGACAAAAAGAAAAGTCTTCAGCCTGGATTTAAAAGTAGTCAGAGTTGCAGCGGACCTGCAGGTTTCTGGGAGTTTGTTCCAGATATCTGGAGCATAATAACTGAACGCTGCTTCTCCATGTTTAGTTCTGACTCTGGGGACAGAAAGCTGACCAGTCCCTGAAGACCTGAGAGATCTGGATGGTTCATAGTTTAGCAGGAGGTCAGAAATGTATTTTGGGCCTAAACCATTCAGTGCTTTATAAACCAGCAGCAGTATTTTTGAAATATATTCTTTGACACATAGGAAGCCAGTGTAAAGACTTCAGAGCAGGAGTGATGTGAACCACTTTCTTAGTGTTAGTGAGGACTCGAGCAGCGGCGTTCTGAATCAGCTGCAGCTTCCTAATAGATTTTTTAGTGAGACCTGTGAAGACACCATTGCAGTAGTCGAGTCTACTGAAGATAAAAGCATGGACACGTTTTTCCAAATCCTGCTGTGACATTAGTCTTTTAATCCTAGATATATTCTTTAGGTGATAGTAGGCTGATTTAGTAACTGTTTTAATGTGACTGTTGAAACTCAGGTCAGAGTCCATGACTACACCTAGATTTCTGGCTCTATCTGTTGTTTTGAACATTGCAGACTGAAGCTCAGCGCTAACTTTTATACGTTCTGACTTGGCTCCAAAAACCATTACCTCAGTTTTATCTTTGTTTAATTGGAGAAAGTTCTGACACATCCAGTCATTGATTTGTTCAATGCACTTACTCAGTGTTTGAATTGGAGCATAGTCTCCTGGTGAAATGGTTATGTAAATGTGTGTGTCATCCGCATAGCTATGGTAACTTATTTTGTTTTAAAGAGAAGAGTTGGCATGATGGGAGTTTAAGAAAGAAAGTGAAATAAATGTGAGATATGCATCCGCAATACCACCACTAACGTCAACTACTAACACAACTGGCAGAAAAGGTGGCTGTCAACTCTCATTATTGCCAAAAAAACATACTTTTATAGTGATACTAACAAAGATGCTATGGAAGTCCCGGAAGGGTTCACCGGAATCCATTTCATAGATGTTTCTCTCTTTTTGTATCCCCTTGTAAATGTCTGAATCCATTTATAAATTACAGTTAGAATGGGTTTCTAAACACTAGTGTCAAGATGACCTGGAACATAAAATAAATCATTCAAAAAGATATGTTTGTATTCCCTCTAGCCTCCCAAACTGTGCCTCTGCAGATCTGTGATGCTGGCCCTCGCGCACCCATTCCGCTCGGTGACTTTCCATGGCTGATTGAATTGATGTTGCATCTGCTAGTGTTGACATGGGAACCCTGCAGTGATATTTTGGGGCTGTCTGTTTCTGTTGGCTTTCCAGGCCAGGACACTCGGAGAAACAGGCAGCGTGGACTGGCCTGGTGTGTGTTTGTGTGCGTGTGTCTGTTTGTGTTAATTCCGAGGCCACATGGCTAGAGGGTAATAATGTTAGCGACAGGGTTGATAAGTTCACGTCCGCCAAATGTACACACACACACACACACACACACACACACACACACACACACACACACACACACATACACACAATGTTGCGGCCAAATAGCCCTCTGTCCCTAGCTGTTCATTTGACTGAACTTCCTTAAATGGATTTGATAGGAAATGTTCTGTGAGAGATTTATGCATAGCCTCCCAGTAAAAGCTCAATCCAATTAGATTGCAGCAGGAGTAAGATGTGAGCTTTGAATATGAGATGACATAACACACGAAAAACTATTTTTTACAGCAAAGGACCCATTTCTCCACCTCAAGAATAGTAGTCCTTAATGTCATCATGAGTAATGACATAATGTGAACGTCAGGAAGCAGCAAGCATATGAAGTGAGGATAAGGAGAGGAAAGAGAGTCCATACATTGACAGCATGTTCCACCCGTCGCACATGCTGCTTTGTTGCGTCTAATCCATGGAACGTTGCATATCTGATATTTGGAAGAAGTTGAGGTTTGTTTCCTTTTGTTGTGAGGTTAGTGAACATATAGTAGTTGTCCACTAGAGACGGTGAAACACTTGTTACACTAAGGGTTTCTCCAGCTGTGATGAGTGCCTCCAGTTTAGGAATAAGCCTCTCCGACAGTGTCCTGATCCAACGAGCAAACTCAAACAGCCAGCGATAACAAAGGCTGGCTCAACAAACGTTTTGAACCAACCAGCAAGTCCCCAACATGTGGACATCTTTTCTGAACCTGCACCAGAGGAAGCACATGTGGACACAATGGAAATGTATTCTTTACTATTGGTATGGATCTGTTGTCCCAACATTGGCCAGGCTCATTAGTGGCTTTCACACCTGGTTAATCTGGTGCCACCCTGAACCTTAATATGCTTGAAATACAAATTGAGAAGACCTTTAATAGTTAACTGTAAAATGTTCCTTTGATTAGAACTGGTGTTCCAAGCACATCTTGTTAAGCATTTGGAAGATAAAAAGACATACATCTCTGCCTAACCGACTGCATCCTTTGAAGGATTTCAATCAGCTACAAGGCCAACACACATCAACAACTACAGGTGACAGTCGGCCACCAGCAACCGGCTGACACCAGCTGACAGACAGCTGGGAGCGGTGTGGCCCTTATAAATTAGGGGTGCAACAACTAATCGACTTAATCGATTAAAATCGATGACCAAATTAGTTGCCAACTAATTCAGTCGTCGATTCGTTGGTGACGTCATCACGTGTGTTTTACGCGCCGTTAAGCTCCAACGTTATCGGTCTTTTTATCGGTACTGGAGACATTTAAAAAATATATGTCATGTATTATTGCTACATAAACATTATATCGCAGTCTTAGTGTCGCCAACTCGTTTCTAACATGCAAAAAGACAAACAAATGCGTCTATGATGTATTTTCAATCTTTCCAAACCAGACGAGATCTCTCTCTCCCCCGTCTGTGTGTGAGGGGGCGGGGCAGTTTTACACACACACGGCCGCTACATGCAGCAACACACGGAGGGGATGGTGGAGAGAAGCGATCCAAGGTGTGGTTAAATGTTACCCGTCTTGAGGTGGACAATGCTCGTTGTCAAGAGTGTTTAGCATGTAAGGGCGGTAACACGAGCAATTCGTCTAAACATTTAGCAAAAGTGCTCCACATTCAGACGGAGGAATGCACCGGGTTCGACTGTCTTTCTAGTAGCTCTGTAGCTCCATCCACGAGTAAGGTGTTATGTATGCTAGCAGCAACACACGGAGTTAACTACATTATACAAACTGGGTTAATGATTAGAGGTAACAGAGTTACTCTTTATTTTGTTAAAGTGTCAGCTATTCTGTTTATAGTTCTCTCATCAGATTATTTAATACGATTTGTTAAAACACTGTTGGTTTTTTCATGTGGAATATTATTTATTTAATTTAAATAAAAAGCTATGTTAATTCTGTTCACAATTTGTTTAGTTAATTTAATAATATATGTCTTTTTGAATCAAGTATTCATCTTTATTGTCTTCATTGTTAGTTTCCACATGCCTAAAACAACCTCAAGCTAAATCTAAAAGTTGATGGCTAAATAAGAGCGTTTGAGAAATTGTGCAAGGCGTACAGTAATAGTCCGAATAGTCGATTAATCGTTTCATTAATCGATAGATTAATCGATTATCAAATGAGTCGTTTGTTGCAGCCCTATTATAAATATGCACATTCACACAGACATAGTCTGCCCCGGACACTGGAGATCAAAACAAAATACAGTACAACAACTGAATTACAATGGAGACCTTTGTGTCCCAGAGAGGATGTGGACAACAGCTCTTTCTCTCTCTTGGACTTTCCGCCCGCCTGAATCTGTCCTGGTTTCTATCTTACTCTCTATGAATTATCCTTCCCTAACGCTACCTAATGCATCACTTCTCTTATTCCACCCTTCTTTCAGTTACTGTCAATTGAATTAAAGACTGGCATGATAGGAAATAGCGTAGTATTCATTGAGGTAATATCATTGACTTTGATCTCTTTCTGTGTCTGCATCTGCCATCTAAATTGTATTAGTTGTAATAAACAAATCAGATCAGATGAGTAATTCAAACTCTTTGAACAAATAAGAATAGTTATAAAAGTCCAAGGGCTTCTATTCCGACAACAGTTCTACCAATGGACTCATGGCTGCGGACTTCAACAGATGAGCGTCTGTTTCTCCAGAGAAAGAGCGATCAAGCCAAAGTCTGTCTAGACACGGCTGCCTTGGAGTGGAGCTGCGGGGCATCACGTGCACGCCCATGGGGGTGCACAACGTCTCTGGGGAGAGAAAGTCAACAAGCATCCCAGCTGTAATTAGCTAATGTTGCTAGCAGGCTCAGTGTGATGCTCACTGAATGAGAATGGTGTGAAGTTCACAGCAAGGTCACAAGTTCAGAGAGTGGCCACAACACAATGACACACACATGTCACAGGCCGATACTACACATAGCTGACACACACACACATGAAGCACACGCTCATAGTTAGAGCGCCTGGTCAGTGTCACTGTGTGTGGAGCAGAAACACTGATAGCTCTGTCAGCCAGATTAAAGCATCTATACCACAAACTGGTATCACGCTTGCCAACCCACATGCGCTAAAATATCAAAGTATATATTTGGGCACCATATTTGGTGATACGTGATGGCTTAGGTCAGGGGTGTCAAACTCAAATTCATCACGGGCTACATTCGCATAAAGGTTGCACTCAAAGGGCCGGTTGTAACTATTATAAATATATCATATATATATATAAAATAATGTATTATATTACAATATTGCCTCTGAATTGGATTATTATGGGATAGGATAATAACTTATTAATTAACTACGTCTGAAAGCAGAAGTCCAGGGCAAATAATTGCAAGTCTCTTCAGTGCGCTTGTCACACAACGAGATGCATTGTGGGACATGTAGTTTATGGGCAACCTGCTTCCGTAAAGTAGCATGTAACCGTATAATAAACGTATTATATTCTTTGCAAGCTCTTGCGGGGCCACATAAAATGAAGTCGCGGGCCGGATTTGGCCCCCGGGCCTTGAGTTTGACACCCCTGGCTTAGGTGAAGCTAATGCACCAAAGACATGTTCAAGGCTGGTTGAAAACCACCTCTGGTAGTTGAAAAAACATTTGTAATCTAAACTCCATCCAAGTGTAGTTATTTTAATGTAGCAGTAGGTATTGCTACATTGAAGAACATTATTTGGTGATTTGGGACGATTTGGGTTCAGTGTTGTTAACATCTGTATCCAGTAGTTTCTTATTGAAATGGAATCCTTCTGAATAGGTTTGTAAATATAAGAACCTTTTCAAACTTCAACTAGCAGAAGAGCAAAGGTTATGCAACCAAGAGTTATTCAATGGATACTGAAAAGCAGTCATGGCAGGGTTTTAAGATGCATTTTAGGCAGACAGGAAAAAGTGTAAAGGCATCTGCGATGTCTCATTTCAGGGTCCGGTAGTCGTAGATTCTATCAGAACTGAAAGCTCAAGCAACTTTAAAATATAGCCAAATGTTGTGTTGTGAACATATTGTAGCGTTTGGGCTACAGCGCATTACCACCATCCTCTGAAGTCGTGCGGCTAATTTGCACGTAGCCTAAGAAAACAAAGACATCTTGAAACTAGATTTGGGGCAAAGAATATTTTGCGATGAACTGCAAAATATATGATGACATATATTGTATTTTAGCCTACTAAATGTTGCGAAGGATGTCCTTCAAGTTTGCATTCATACATTTTTAATTGAATAACGTTTGAATGTATTATGTATCCCATTATATCACATACAGTTCAGTAAATCATCGTGGAGGTAGGAGTAAACATGCACAACGCCCAGCCAACAGGCGCTACAGGACCATGTGCAGAGGCAGCAGCTCAACGCATCCCTCAGCATCCTTCCCCCTCTGCACACATCACTTCTTACCATCTCTAAAAACAATAATAATAATAATAATAATAATGAGTTCCATTTATAAAGCACTTCATATTTGAATGCAAATCCCGAAGTGCTACAAGTAGTGAGCATGAACAGTATAAATAAACATTACACAACACGGTAGAATTAATTAAAAAGCAATAAAAATAAAAAAATAAAAAAAAAATAAAAGGGTGATAAAAATGTCTAGGCAAAGGCTCTTTTGAAGAGATGGGTTTTGAGGCCTTTTTTAAAAGCCTCCACGGTCTGTGGTAAAACATTATGCAAATGCCTGTGCCGCGCGCAGTGCGCTATAATGTCATGTTGGCGGTAACAGTACGCAGTAATCACGTTTAAGGAGTATGGGTGGAGGAATCAAACAAGGGTATTTATTATCCGGCGATCCCTAATCCGATAAACTGTCATCACTCCACTCTGCAGCAATGCCTTCAGAAGAGAGAACCACACTGCAAAGAACTGAGGGAGGGACACACATCTCTTCCTCCTTCTCTTCGGAGCGCAGTTGAATCTGGATTCAGCTCTGTTGTTGTGTCTGTCAAGATGTGGGTAATTAAATGTAGCTGATCATTTGATCTTTTTGTCTTTTTCTCCTTTCTCTCAGCGGCTGTGGGAGACTATATTGAATGTGTGTGTGCGTGCGTGTATGTGTATGTGTGTGTGTATGTGCGCGTGTGTGTGTGTGTGTGTGTGTGTGTGTGTGTGTGTGTGTGTGTGTGTGTGTGTGTGTGTGTGTGTGTGTGTGTGTGTGTGTGTGTGTGTGTGTGTGTGTGTGTGTGTGTGATCAGACTTGTGATGCCATAAGCGACTATGCGCTCCTCTTAGACGTCTTCCAATTAGAAGGTTAAACAAAAGGAAGTGTTGAATAGCAGCTTTACCCCGGAGGAGACACAGTTTGACCCAGCACACACTCACACACACACACACACACACACACACACACACACACTCACACACACACACACACACACACACACACACACACACACACACACACACACACGCCCACACACACACACACACACACACACACACACACACACACACACACACACGCCCACACACACACACACACACACACACACACACACACACACACACACACACACACACTACAAGTCATAACGGCATTGTCCGATTTGCCCTTTCTCTGTTTTGAATGATTTTACTGCGACGTTTTATGACTTTTACAACTCTTTCTTATTATGACTCTCCTCATTATAGATATCGGCTGTTATATACTGCTGTGTAGTAAATGCCTCAAAGGCAGATCATTGATCATCTCAGTGTTTAGGGCGCTGAGGTGGACGGAGTAGCGGGGTGAGGCTGCACAGACAGGAAGCAATCAATCAAACATCCCTCCCCCCTTCCACCCTCCCTTTCTCTCTTTATTAAACTTCCTCTCTGTTGACCTTTGACCTCGCGGTTCCCAGCTCCCCACCAGCTCTTATAGGGAAGCGCTTTGCCTTTGGAAGCCAGTATACAAGCCTTCGCCCCGGGGCTGAGGGGCGAAAAAATGTTTCTGTGTGCTTTGCAGAAATAAACGACTCCCAATGGCCGACAGGGGAGCAACACTGCAGATTGCTGGTTCAATCCAAATACACAAAAGGGTAGGAAAGCAATATATATACACTGTATACATGCTGCCCCCCATTGGCTCCAGTCCTGCATGATGCTAAGTGGTGGAAGTAACATTTCCCCTGTGGCAATCTTCACTACGTAGGCCTTTGCCTTTCAGTATGTTCAGTGTTATTGAGTACAAAATAAATGGATTATGTTTTTATTTGGGGATGCAAAAGGGGGTTTTGGGTTATTTGGTTTTACTTTTGACGTATTAAATCATAATGATTTAGAGAAACATGTCTCGGTCTAGTGGAGATGATAAGATTATACCAAGCAGATCGATGACATCTCCCGAGGCTCGACCGCTATTTCCAGAAATGCTTAAAGAGCCAACAATTCGGTGTCCAGTTGTGACCTTACATTTGCTTGAGTGTCAAGTTCAAATTAAAAACATTTACAAAGCAAATCCCAACTCCTCGTCATTGTGATGTTTTAATAGTTACCATTTACTTAGGGAACAACTGTTTGCTCTATAGTTTCTAGCTTGAAAATCAAATATGGAAGAGAAACAATATGTTCCATACCGTTGCACCTCCTCACTAACATGAGCACGAGGCCTTTGCTGTGACCTGTTGCTATGAGATGGGTCCTCTTTGCAAAATCAAGCGGTTCATTGACAACGTGGTTCATTGACAACAACAAAAAACAACAACTTCCCAAATGTGTTCTCCGACATTTTGACTTTATCTTTAACCTATAAACAGCCCTAAAACACTCTCGTACATATGGGTGTTTTCTTGGGTTTCCAAATACCTAAAAGTTCTTACATGCATCCATATAGACACGCTCACAGGCACAGAGAGTATTGTCCAAAAGTGAACACACCCATGCCGTCCCAGAATCCGTAATCCCATCCTCTCCCTCTAAAATCCTCCTCTCCACATTCTGTCATGTGTCTGGCAAAGAGAGGAGGACAGACAGAGAGAGAGAGAGAGCAGACTGTTGGCCAGTGAGCAGGCAGTTGGTCTGATACAGGAGAGTGTGGAGGATAGGCCTCTCATCTCTAATCTCTGCCTGCCCCCACTGCCTCCTCCACTCCTCTCGGTCAAGTCGAGTCTCAGTCTGTTCTGTATCTTCCCAGGTATGTTCCTTATTCACTATGTTTGCCATGCATGTTTACAAAATAGTCCATCTTCATGTCACTGCAAAGTAAACCATGGCACTGACCAACCGATATGTGAATGCATGTATCACACAATTTGACACATTTTAGGAGAAAATACATTGAAGTACAAAAGATCTACAACTGGTCCTACTGTAAATTCAAAAACTAAATAAAAAAAGTGGTAGAAAAAAGATGAAGAGAAGCCAAAGCTCAGAACGTTCTAATGAAATGAATCTGAGTTAAGCAAATTAAAAAGTGGTTTGATGCTTTGGGGTAGTGTTTCTTGTGGGTGGTTAAACCCAATAGCCTTTCATTAACATGGAGACTGTGAAGACGTACCCTGCTATGTCCAGTGGTTTCCCAACCAGGCCTCTGGGGCACCAATAAGGGTCCTGTATGAGCACCAGTGGGCCCAAGAGAACATGTGTAATGGTGTAATTTTGCCCTTGTTTAATTGACCCAAAATGGTCCACATATTGGTCCCCAAGGTCAGGTCATTGCCATCAGATCAAACATTACACTCTTTGGCCAAATGAGACACAATTAAGGCTACTCATGTCTACGATAATTACACTGAGAAGTTAAAGTGGTCATTATACGTGAAGATACGGTGACTTTGCCTTTAAACTAACTCTCGTGTTATTACAACATTAAACAGTTCCACTACCTGAGCTGATCTCCCTGATGGCTCTTTTAGTTGTCCCTCTCAGCGTGAGGAAGTCATATGTTGTGGAGCTGGGATGCAGATGGCTGTGTCCCTGTGACCTAGTCAGAAGTCTCAAAGGTGTCATGGTTCCATTGACTTCGAGCGTGACTGCCTCATGCGATTAAATGTCACGACACGGGGTCAGAGGGAAGATGATCAACACACTCTCTGCACACTCGGTGAGACCGGCCTCACACGATGTGCTGCAGTGTGTGTTCCAATGTCTAAAAGGCGTACCTAATGAACCTATACAAACAATGTTTTCATTCATTTTGTTTGAAGTATTTGTGTTGGCTTTTGTTTTGTTGGATTAAAGGTGGGGTAGGTACATTTGAGAAACCGGCTCGAGATCGCTAGAATTTGAAAATACACAACCGGAGAACATCTGCCACTTCCTTATAGAGCCCCTCCTCCAACACACACGAACGTGCACATGACCAATGAGGGCACGAGATAAGTTTGTGCCCCGATGGAAGGCTGACAGGCAGGGAGGCCATCCAATCGGATTGGTTGTACTTTTTACAGTATTACGGCTTCTACAGATGAAATGTTTTTATGGATTTGTTGTCAAAGCACTTCAGATCTTCATTGCTATCGGGATGTTAAGAGCATTCCATGGAATATAACAAAGTGTATCTCGAGCCGGTTTCTCAAACTTACCTACCCCACCTTTAACAGGACAGATCGAATGGAAATAGGAACATAAAAGGGTTGTAACAAAATATAAATGATGATATTAATATGCTGATGTTAATAATAATAATAATAATAATTATATCATTAATAATCCATGAAAACAACATGAATTATCATTTAAGATAAACGCTTTTTTTAACCATGTAAAAAACTAAATTCCCTAATCTAAATCAAAAAATTTGTTTTGTAATTTTCATATGATGATGTATCACTAACATACATTAAATACATAAAACATAGTTTGACATAATACCAATTGGTTAAATATTACTGAGATATTGTAGATGCTTAACTTTTCTTTATTACTTAAAGTTTTTGTTTGTCATTTTGTCGGTATTTTAGAGCACCAATGTTACCTCATAATATTAAACATTGTTATTGTATGCCATACTTTCTACAGTTCATTCCACACTCATATATTAATTTGACAAAATCACACATTTCTTTGTATTTAATGTTGTACAGCATGTCCAACATTCACTCATATATTGCTTGACAGCTAAGGAGAAAAGGTCCATTTGGGCATGATGTTAACCTCAGTCATGTCACAAAGAGTAGCAGCAGGTCAAACACGGCTGCACTGATCAAAGTGCGTTGTACTTTTTGATGAAAAAAGTGAAATGCTTCCAGAACAAGTGCAGCCGTCCATCCCTTTATCTATCTTTGATCCTTTCACTTCTATCACTCTCCACCATCCATCTATCCATTATTCTGCCCCTCATCTCGCTGCTATAATCTCCAATTCAGCCGTCCCTGGGGCATTGTAATCTGCTGTAATCTGACGGATTAACCTCACTGCTCTTTTTCATCAGTAGATGGTTCTGCTTCAGCGCCGTGGCTTCAACAGACACTGCTCATTTCTGCTACTTGATGTGTTTGTGCCGTTTTCTATGTGTTTATAGAAAATACAGCAAGAGTAAGCAGGAAATAAATAATGAGAAAGAGAGTGTGGCAAAGCAGAAAGGTTTAGTTTAGTTTATTTATTTATAGTGTCGTGGACAGTCCCCATCGATGAACTGTCACAAAAACAGTAAATGGTGCAGCTTTAGCCGACATGGCTAATTTCCAGCTGTTGTCTCCGGCCAGATGGTAATAGACACCCTTAAAATTACAATATATCAACAGCATTAGTTATAAGAAAATATATAAAATAAAATAAAAAGGAGGAAAGACAAGTAGAGAATTCCAGTTTTGTATTGCTATGACCGAGAATGATGACTGACCAAAAGTACTCTTCCTGAATGGGACTGATAGGTCGCCACGTGTGGAGCTTCTAGTGGTCCGTCTGGTGTTGTTACGTTGAGTAACCAATGAGCTAAGAGGTGGAGGGGCTGTATTTTGTAAACCAGAACGATGTTCCTATACTTTATTAAATCTTCCCAACTCAGGATGGTACGCTTGTTGAGGATGGTACAGCGATGGGAGCGGTTAGGTTTCTGGTCCAGTACTTTGAGGGTTTGTTTGTACAGGGTTGCTAGGCTTCAGTGTGGAGCTGTTAGTTTGCCCCCAGCTTGTGAGACAGGATGTACGATGTGACATGATCATGGCATTCATGCATCATTTGGCAGAATTCAATGTCATTGTGTTTCTTATGTATTTAAAATGTGCTAGGCTGAACTTGACTCTTTGGGTCACTTTTTTGACTTGTGTTTTGAATGTTAAATTAGAGTCAATAATGATTCCAAGGTACTTACTCTAAAGGAGGGAGGAAGTTAGTGGATGGAATGTGAAAGAAGAGGCATGTGAACATTTACAAACCAAATCAAAAGTAAAATAAGGAATCCTGTTTAAAAAGCAAACGAAAAATGACAATTGGTGTGTTGCTAAATATATTGTGAAATATGGTTGCTCCCATGTATTCTGTTAATCTGCTCCGTTTTAATCTAACACACGTGACAAACAAAGCAACGTGTCATTAGATGGTGAACAAGCAGGATTCAAGAGTTGTAATGATTTAAATTGAGATACTGGCTTGTAGTGTAAATGGACAAAGGGAAAGGGTCATCACACACACACACACACACACACACACACACACACACACACACACACACACACACACACACACACACACACACACACACACACACACACACACACACACACACACACACACACACACACACACACACACTCTTCATAAAGTGACAAGACAGAGGGGGATTACTTTTTAAATTTAGGAAGAAGTGTTAATTAGTGTGTGAGGGGGGGGGGTTACACAAGTCCATGCTGTGTTTCAATGTGTGTACTTCTGTTCTCACATCTGCTATTTTGAGTGCATACGTAAGTCACAAAAGGATCAAAAGTTGAGAGTGGAATCCTGGACACTTGTCACACTCAGCGACGGCCATCTTGGTTAAGTAACAGAAGTTACTCCGTTGAGCACAGCACTATACACATAACATATTTTGCTTATAGACTGGTCTCGTAAAGAACCACCATTCATTGTATTGGGTCAACAAAGCAGTGTATAATCACTTCCTGATGCAATTGATAATAAATTAAATGCTATTTTATTCTGGAAAACCCCGGAAGTTCTCAATACCAAGCTTTTATTCTGAAAATCCTTCATGACGACATCCGGGACTACCGTCCATTAGTATCATTAAAGTGGCTATTGACGCCATTGACATGTATTGCATATAAAGTTATGAAAGAGATAAGGAGGAGAAAAGGCATGTGGAAGTAAGCAATGAATGTACAATGTCGAAATCCTCTGTTTAACGCGATATCGGACACAGGAGAACGAGGGGGGAAGTCCCCTACGTCACTACAGCTCCCAGAGAGGAGGAGCGAACAGCGAACAGCCAAAGCGGGAAGGACGAATGCTTGTAAGCTCTCTTCTGCACGGCCATCACAGGGAGAGGAAGCTGCAGACTTTCTCTCCTGAATGAACAATATCCAGCTTGTAACATTACCGCGCTTTTTATTAATTAAAGTACCAATTTTGAACCTTCTCAGAGACTCCATTTAGTCTCCTTTTTAAGCTTCTTACCTGGACGCGAGAATAACGAACACAGCATAACAGTAGCTAGCTAGCTAACTAACAGCAGCGATCGTCACTTCAGAGGGCACAGCCGCTGTGTGCGTTTGGAGCCAACACAACACGGTCAAAACCCACACACAGCTCACAGTGTAAAACATGTTTCCAAATTGAGACACAGAGCTATTTTCTTCCATGAAGTGAGACGTACACATAGTTAATCAATGCTGTCACCATCACACCGAAACGCTACAACTTTCGGCAAAAAGTCACAACTAAGAGTCAAATCTTAACTTAGAAATGAAAACATATTTGTTTAGATGCATACATTGAAAACAGAACCAGCTGATTCAGCATCATTTATCTTGGATGCGTTGGTCTAAAGAGGTGGGGCTTGCACATACTGTCAGACTGTGGAGAAACTGTGGAGAGTATCATGCATGCTTATTCAATTCTACTGTAGTAAAAAGGCTACAAGTGATGTCCTCATCAAATATACATCTGAGTCACTTAGAGAAATGATTTCAAGCATATGAAGTGTATATGAAATGAAAAACGGTTGCAATAGAATCCACTGGGGAAATACTAACCACACTAGATTGTTGCTACTGTCTAACCATCTCCTTCATCCCCTCATCTCCATCCTTTATTCTCTTCTTCTTCTCTCCATTCCGCTCCCATCATTGGTTTCTACCACCCATCCATCCCTCCCCTTTTTGTTTTCTCTCTGTTTCTCTTCTTCTATTGTTCCTTCGTATGACTCGCTGACATCAGGCAGCCTGCCAAGTCACTGTACACTTCAATTAGAGGAGAGACCTCGACACACTCACACAATGCAATGGTTGCTTGTCTTTCAGCTGAATGCTTTGTGAGCTTCCCAGAGAAACCCAAAAGGCAACAAAGAGAGAATGGAGTGTGTGTGTGTGTGTGTGTGTGTGTGTGTGTGTGTGTGTGTGTGTGTGTGTGTGTGTGTGTGTGTGTGTGTGTGTGTGTGTGTGTGTGTGTGTGTGTGTGTGTGTGTGTGTGTGTGTGTGTGCGTGTGTGTGTGTGTGTGGACTGGCACTTGGAGCGTGTCCTAGAGTGTGACTTTGATATCACTCTTGGCAATCAATCAGTCATTCTCTCCGCTGTATCCAGATACAATGCACACAGGCGATCACACACACACACACACACACACACACACACACACACACACACACGCATACACACACACACACACACACACACACACACACACACACACACACACACACACACACACACGATGGCTGAACAACACCAGCTTTGGTTGGCTCATTGTCCTCCTCCATTCTCTCACTATCAGTGTGTATATTTTCCCACTCTGTGTCTGCTTATCTGTTTGTTGGTTTGTTTGTGTGTGTGTCTCAACGCACGTTTATTTGTCTGTTTCTCCCTTCCCTGAGAAAAACTCACAGACTTCTAAACTTTAAGAACGTTCTGATGTAGCTGAACAGACATACAGCTGAGCAAATAGAATCTTAAAGATAAGAGAAGTGGAGAGAGTGAGTACAAAAATGCAAAATATGTGCATCAGAAAGATGGCATTACAAGATGCTGCGGTGTTGTCATTGCTACAGTGAAAGGAGTACTTCACCATGCCAACGGCACACCATGTTTAGCTCTATAATCCGTTAGCATTAGCTAATAAAGCAATTATGCAGAGTAGGGGTGTAACGGTATCCGTATTCGACATAACATTCGCCTTTTTTTACGAGTGGGAAAAAAGTCTGTCACTCAGGGGAATATCCGTTATACTATATATAATCCAGGGGGCAGTATTGCGCCTAAAAGCTGTTTGCCAGCCACACTCAAACAACAAATGAAGAACAAGAAGCAAATACTGGATCGGACGAGGACGGTGTGTCAGCGTTGTTCGACAGCGGTGCGGTATGCTAATGTCACACAAGCCAAACATGCAGCTAAATCATATCAGAAGGCATCACCCAGATTTGCCAATCACCGGAGCCCGGCAAAAGACAACAGCTGTTCAACAGCTGATCCCCGCTGTTTTTAAGAAGCCAATAGACATGATGAAAGCCGAGAGACCAAAATAAATAACGGAAGCTATTGGCATATATACGGCTATGCGCTCTTGAAACACTTTCTTATTATTTATGATGTAATATTTTCAAGACATTCTTTTTTGTTTGACATCAGCCATTATAGATAATATGGCCATCTGAGTGTGGTAGCCTACTGTTTGTGGTTTGTTTTTAACTGTGTAATAAAGTTAATTATTCAAAATGTTAGAGTTCCTTATTTTTAAACTGAAACTTACACTACTGTTCAAAAATAAATAACAACAAACCTGGAAATATGCATTTGGGACTTTTTTTTGCTTTTCCTTGTTGTACCGAACCCGTACCGAACCGTAACCCCCAAACCGAGGTACGTACCGAACTGTGAATTCTGTGAACCGTTACACCCCTAACGAGGTTTAAGAGGTACTCGACATGGCCATTTCTATCATCGATAGATCATAATTCCATTGTTGAGGTCTACTAGAATAGATTTATATTGTGCAATTTTCCAAACTCACATTGGTTTCTCATACAGCATCTCTGTATAGTATGTGTATTCACTCTTAGGCCGCAAGGTGAACCTCGAAAAGTCCTCTAGAAAAGAAATCCCGCTCCACAGAAGTGGAACTACATAATCTTTAGTTCATAAAAAAGAACGAGTCATGCTTATCCACCAAAAAAAAGTTTGTCGCTAAAATTCCTGTCAATTCTTCTAGGCACGTAATTATTGGCTGAACTAGGCGCTAACTACACGAAGGCGCAGAGCCCGGGGGAACCACTTGCGGATGTTGGCGTCATCATCGAGGGTGTTGGAGTGCTGCGAGAGCTGAAATACTTGGCAAATGGATGGGCAGTACTGCTTGGACTGATTTACAGCCTCAATCTGAGCTACCCCAAGGAGCTGAAACATACACTTGAATTCATTCAAAAAGTATTGATGGGGTTGGATGGCAACAGACTGTCAACCAAGGTGCCGGTTCTGAAAAACAGATGACAAGAGTAATCCCAAGGACAAAATACTGCGACAGTTAACTTCCATCTCGGTACATTCTCTCACACACCGCGCGCACACACACACACACACACACACACACACACACACACACACACACACACACACATACACAATTGTGTTTCTGCTTTTGAAAGTTCAAGGCATATGTTCATGTGTATAAAAGAGGCAAAGATGTACTGTAACACATGATGTGCTTGAGCAATATTATGTAAGTGTTTGGAAAGACATAAAAAAACACCATACTTCATAGTAAAGTTGCATTTAAAAATGTTTTCATATAATAAGTCATTGTTGTAGCTTTTCAGCCCACATGTTAACTTCTTGAGATCACTCTGTTTCTCATCACTGTCAAATTCAGCAGCTGTGGGTTTTTTACGCAAAGCGAGACATCGCGAATGGACCGCGGGAAGGGGGGGATGCTGAGGGGGCTGCAGCACCCCCACCTGCGAGGCTCCACTAGCACCCGCACCCCCCCCCCCCCCCCCCCAGCACAGCTACACAGTTTCGCTGCTGAGAGAGTGTGTGTGTGAGGAGCTCCACGGATTGGAAGAAAAAGAGAAATGTCCAACGAGGCGTTCTGGGGCAGCACAGACAGGTCTTTTCTGTGTTAGAGCTGTACTCGCTACAGGGTGTACTTTGAGGGTCTGTGACTGCAGACCGTTTACATGCAGAACAAGCTACATAACAAACAAGGGGACGGGTAATAACCGGAAAAGCATGACATGAGACCTTTAAGTAAAAGTAGAAATACTAGACTAGAGTGTAAATATACGCTGTCCTGCATTGTACAAGTACAAAAGTAATGGCATAAAATACACTCAAGTACCAAAAGTAAAAGCACCTGCAGAATCATATAAATTACTGGATTATTTTATCAATACTGGTAAAGGTGGAGCTACTTTTAATTATTTGATATGCTGCTGATGATTATATTAACCTATGATTATATATCATAGTTCATTTTCTTAGTGTTGTATTAGCTCATAATCAGAATCTCTAAAGTAAATAATGACTCATTTTGTAAAAGAAAAATTGTGGAGTAAAAAGTACAACATTGGCTTCCAAAATGGTAGTGTAGTAGAAGAATAAAGTGGCATAAAATACAAATACTCAAAGTAGAAGTACCTCAAAATCATACTTAAGTACATTACTTGAGTGGATGTACTTCAATACATTACTGCAAATATGTTAACATTTCAAACACCAGAAATGAAAGGCGAGTAGGGCAAACAATATTAGTTAGTTAGCTGATTAGAAAGGCTCTTAGACTCTTAACTTTACTCAGAATGTTAATTGTGCCTAATAGCACCCTTGGGTGTTGGCAAGTAATCAACAGTGGTTTATATATAGCAGGGAATGCAGTCTGATGACATGTAATCCTGGGCGTACAACAACAGAAGATCCATAAAGGATGGACTGATCTTTGAAACCAGAGATGCGGCCGAATTCTACACACCACAACTTTAGTTAAGCACGCGTGTATGTGTGTGTATTTGTGTGTGTGAGAGAGTCTACATGCAGTAAAGGGTCATTGTCCCTGATTGCAGGGGCCACTCGAGACATGAGATGTACTTGCTGCAATCACAACGTTCACAAATCTCCAAATCAGAAAGCTTCTGGAGAGCAGCCAATCAATATCATAAACATCATCAAGGACTCTGCTCCGGCTCTCCGACACTCAACTTCTTAGTTTCCTGTTCATTACATCTCCTCGACCCCAACAACTCTGAGTATCTCTCATCATCAACGTATGGTGCTGAGACATAGACTGAGGTGTCTGGCTGACATGTTTGGCTTCAGTTGGACAAAACTGGTTAAAAGAAAACTGATGACACAGATTAAGGGATACTTTAAGACTAACTGCAATGATTAGTCAATATATCGTTAGTTTGATCAACAGATAGGTAATTGCAAAACATTTCTGATACTTGTAAAATCCTTGACAAGGATTTTGATAAATTGGAATGGTCATTTTTCACTATGTTATGGCATTTTATCGACCAAACACTTGATAGATATAACGCAACAGTCGGCAAATTTATTGATGAGGAGAACGGTCGTTAACATAACAAAGTGTTCCTTATTGTAGAAGAGAATGTGATAGCCCTGGGTGAAATTCTTATTCATGTATTAGAGTGATTGACTGTCCGGGACGTTCACATCACATTTGAAGACTGGCAACCATGACTTTTCCTTTAATGTGTCATCCACGTTGACCTCTGATGTTATCATGTGGAAGAAACCACACAATAGAAATGATTCTACTCTAATCTACCATTTTATTAAACGCAAATGGTGTTTCGTGGTCTCTAAACTAAGTTGACAGACACACACCTCAACTGGGACATTAGAGAATACGCATAATTGTCGTGGCGGACCCCGATGAATGTGACGTAGGCCGTGTGTGTTTGATGAAACGCCAGACGGACTGCGTATGCATTGTGGTATGGTAGTGTGTTAGAGTATTAATGGATGGACAGACGGGGCAGTCGAGAGGAACGGTTGAAAAAGGCTTTCCACTGCAGCTGGCCCTTTCTCTTCACACACTCAGAGATACAGAATGGGTCTGCTGGCACCGATTGCGTCACTGTGTGTGTGTGTGTGTGTGTGTGTGTGTGTGTGTGTGTGTGTGTGTGTGTGTGTGTGTGTGTGTGTGTGTGTGTGTGTGTGTGTGTGTGTGTGTGTGTGTGTGTGTGTGTGTGTGTGTGTGTGTGTGTGTGTGTGTGTGTGTGTGTGTGTGTGTGTGTGTGTGTGATGGGCTGTTAGTTTGGCAGCTGCCCTGGCATCAGGTGGGCAGCTTAAATTATACATGAAGAAAGCCCAGCTGCTGTAATATGTAAAACACACACATACACACTGCCTCCTCCATTAAACACAAAGTGATGAAGATGAGCTCACATCGGGAGAGTGATATTCCCTTTAATATAAGTAGGCACATGTACACACAAGTGCACTCTCTACGGTCCTCTTACCAACACACACACACACACACACACACACACACACACACACACACACACACACACACACACACACACACACACACACACACTCGCAGTCTGAATCCTTTCCTGCATGTGCCCTCTAATGAGACGCACATGTTTATACACACACACACACACACACCCACGCTGGCTGCATCTTCCCTTGATGTGAAAGAGATTAACATAACACACACTGAAATGTTTCTTCGGCCCTTTAATCAGACACACACATCCAGGCGGCGTCACTCCCTTGATGTTACTACTAAAGATCGTCAAACACACCGTCTTCTTCATCCTCATCTGTCCCCAGTGCAATGTACCAACAACAAAAGACACACATCTAGGGCCATCCTGCCAGTTGTTCTCCAGATGCCCGCCAGACAGAGAGAGACACATGTCTAACCATCACCTCCCGTACCCGAGCAGACACATGTTGCGATGTGACGAGGTTAGCCACTGGCACCTGACACTGGTCATCAGTGCAACAGCTGTTCCAAACACAGCGCTGGCTGTTGCTGAGTGTCTTCATATGTGTGTGTGTGTGTGTGTGTGTGTGTGTGTGTGTGTTGTCTGCATGGGCTTGTGGCCGCACATGCCCTCACAGTGGGACATTCAGACTGAGGGACGGGACAGGGGTGTGTAGGATGTTGGGGATTTACAGGGTTAACTAGTGCTGTGCATCTTCACTGGTCTCACGATTCGATTCGATATCCCGATGCATCACGATTCATACCAATGCGTTGAATCCTCCATTTTCTATATTACTGCACATGGCTTCTTTTTCATCAATGAATACATGCAGTAAATACATATGAACTCCCTTTTTATTATTTAGAAAGTGCTTCAGAAATCCACAACGTAAATGTCTTGACATTCATTTATAAACCAAAATAAATCAATTGCATAGCTCTAGCATCCCTATACAGTATCTGTGTGTGAAGTTGTTCCATCCTCAAAAACAAAACACGATTCATACTACAGCCATATGTCAATTCATTCACAGTGGGGGGAAGAGCGTCCTTGAAGACAGTGGAGCAGATGGAAATATTGCAAAAAATAAAATTAGCACCAGTGTCGTTTATGCAATAAAGGATTATCTAAAATGAATTTGAGCACCAAGTGTCTATTCTTGAGTTATATACTAACAAAGAACATGTTGCTTAACTCGATGTCTAACTTAAAATAAGCAGGGGAAATATCAATGATTTAGATTAACATTTATTTTGAATATTTCAAACATGATGGAGCCTTTAGACATCTTCCATTCTTTTTATATTTATTTTGTATTCTTATTTTATGTTTTTTTATGTAATACCTATTTATCTTATATGCTTTTCTCTTGTGTGATCTATGCCTGTCTGCTTGTTGCTTTCTCTGAGCACATCACGTCTAGCCTGTGGTGTGAAATGTGCTATATATAAATAAACTTCACTTGATTGTTCAGTCTCTGTGCTCTAATCAACATAATGTGCAGCCACAGCAGGCGGCTGGAAGACCTCTGATGTACAAGACCTGACAGAGAGGAGGACAGAGGGAGCAACAAGCTGGAGAATATAGGGGAGTACTCTCAGGAGATGGAGGAGACCAAATCAGAGCCAAAAGGAAAGGCTACAAGAAAGGATTGGAAAATATGTGTGTGGAACTGTTTTCTTTTAGGTGGTTGTTAGTTGTACCACAATGGCAATTAAGTTATCTCCCAATGTAATTGTTCTAATCCACATTAATACAGTTCCTCCATGATAATGTCAATTCAAAATAATGTTTAAAACATTTAAATGACCAAACCACCTACATGTCTAAATCACCTAATTATGAGAGCATCATTTGATATGGAACAAATGTATAAACACTGTACTTCATGACAAAAAAAGTGATGTCATTATAATATATAGCAAGGTTAAAATAAACGTGTAATAGATGTGTCCAAAAACTGTGGATGTTGCTGCTTTCTCTCTGATAGAATGACTACAACCAAGGGGCACTTAGTCACTTAGTTACGGAAATGGCAATCCCAAAGTCGTCCTCTGAAGGCCTGTGTGTGCTTTGAATCCGTCTCACAGTTGATAGGTTTAGCTGTGATCTTTCCTTTTGTCTCTTGACACTCACAAAGCCTTCCCTCTTATCAAAGATTCATTAGCTCACTAATCCATCCATCTAGCTTTCCACGCACATCGGCCAGCCATTAACATTGAGCCATATTCCTCCGGAGGGACAGCTGAGATAATGCCCTGCTCAAGGACACAGGGGGTAATACATATGAAGTGATAGCCCACCTGGGAATTGAACCCACAACCACAAAAGCACCTTAGCAGCGGCTGCCTCTAATAAGTGATTCAGAACAGTATCGTATCCGCCTGCGTCCCGGAGGTGGCAGAGATCCTGCTGTTGTAATTCAGATCACTCTGCCAGCGCTCTATAAAGGACTATTTCTGTATCGCTCCATCCTCATCTAATGCTGTGCTGACTTTGAAAGAAAGGGTTCACTTTTTTCCCCTCCGACATTCTGTCCATTTGTCTCCTCCTATAATAAGTCATTCAAATGCAAATCAGTCGAGAGGAGACATTTAAACATGTGGAATCCGGTCCATTAGTTCATTTGTGTATTGTGCATTTCCTGTGTGGCAGCGGGATAGAAATAAGTTCTCACATTTACATGAAAGACACACATTTCACATGTACGTCAGACATTATCTCAAATGAAATGTTTTAAAGACTAATATGCCTGTCCTCTATATCAGTGCTTCTCAAAGTGTGGTCCGCGGACCACGGGTGGTGCGTGAGCGCCCCCTAGTGGTCCGTGAGTATATTGGTAACATTTCACATTTTAAATAAATAAGTTAATTTAGGTTTTCCGCACTCTCGCGGGAATATCTCCGCAAAGGAGCGAGGTTACGTTTCACTTTTGATTGCATGATATAGCCCAGCGCAACACCTTCGTCACACATGTTGCCACCTGTTTGTACCATTTTCAGACGATTTGTAATCGGTTCTAGAAAAACGATGTGTTTTTGGATATTTGTGGAGTTAGGTGGTCCGCGAGTGTTTTTGTATTGGTTAAGTGGTCCTTGGTATGAAAAAGTTTGAGAAACACTGCTCTATATAGTTCAGTTGGTAGAGCTGGCGGCCCATGTTCTGGATCTAGGTTTCTCCACATTCTGGGAACCTGGGTTTGAAATCGGCATGGGATAATTTGCTAAATTTAATAAAGGCACTGGTTGCTAAAAAATTAATAATAATTGGACTAGAAACCCTCTTAAAGGGGGGGGGGGCAATGACACCTAACCAGATTCCCAGCCTCCTACGTCCTACAATCCATCTCTGAGCTCTTGGTAAGTTTTAAATCTTCATTTTGATCTCAACTACACATCTCTAAAGTTCAGCAGCTTGCAGAGTTGTGACATTAGTGCAGTGAAAAATTAAAAACAGACCAACATAAATAGTAGTCAAAATGGTTTCTGTGGCCATTAGTTTCTGGTAATGTTTGCCACGATGACACACAAACTGAAAACAGTACCATTACAGTCACGATTGGGAAATACATTTGATCCTTTATCACATTGATTTGAAGAAAGATATGCTACAAATGTTCTCTTTTTATTATCTTGTGCACTGTTGACATCATGTGTTGCATCTTCTGCATCTCATTTTCTGTCATACAATCACTTTCTAATTAATACGCTAGACTGTATTGCTTATAAAAAGCCCTGTCCATGACCTATTCTTTGTCTTGTTGGATAGGCCAGCTGTCAACATCCCCCTATTGCTCCGAGTCTATCATATCACTTCTGTATCTATTCTTCCATCTTGTTTCCTCTGTGTCTCTCTCTCTCTCATGGAAGGCTCAACAGAGATAGCACTTGTTTTCCCATGCTGACGTACACTAATGTACTAATGGATAGAGGAGGAAAGAGGGAGAGGAGAGAAGGACAGTACGCCACACACACGGCGGGAATTCTCTAGGGAGGCAGATTTGTGGGCATCTAGCCCACCTCGTTGGGGGAGAGGGGATCTGAAGGTGACATATGAGTGAGGGAGCAGAGGGGAAGAGTGGGGGGATTGTGGACAGGAACACTATAAGACCTGCGGAGCGTGAGGATGATAATTCACTTAAACATTAGCACCGCTTAGCAGTAATATTATCTCTGCAAGATGTAGTCAGTGGGGCTCTCACAGTGGCCACACACTGACACATTGATATATCCTATTTCCTACACATGTCCACACTCACATGCCAAACTTCCAGAAACTCGTTCAGGAAACAAGCTGCAGGCATGAATGACAGACAAACTGTTGTGTATTCTGAGAAACTAATAGCAAATTACTCCGCTAACTTCTACGTAATGGGATAAAGGTGGAATTAGTGTGCTCAGGTGTTGTGCTCATCTGCTCATTATGAGTTTGCATTGTAGAAGCTATAGTCGGCACACACACATTCACACACTCACTCACACACTCACTCATACACTCACACACAAACAGACTGCAGCCCGACCCTGAGATTATCAATCATCTCTACCAGCCCGGTGTTTTTAGCAGGCTGAGCAGCCGATGCGCTGCTTCAATCATCGTCTGCCAGTCTAAATGCTAGTGCTAATTAGCATTCACATGCTAAATTACCTCCCATCCCATGTTTCCTGATTAGGCTTAATCATTCTGACAGCTAGTTGTACTGCTAAGCTTGCAGAGCCAATGCATGCACGGCCGTCTCAAACTCCAGGAAGAGATCCAAGGATCTCTCGTTCACTGCAGAGCTGTATCCAGAGAAATAGACTGCTTAGACCAGGGGTTCCAACTGGACTGATTTACTGGACCACTGGTCTCAGATCAATTGAAGTGTTTGATTCATGTTCTACAATGCTCTTTTTGATAAGTGTTAAGTTTTTCCCTAAAATATATTTTTAAAATAAACAAAAACTGCTTTTATATGTATACAATACCACTTTTGTTTTGCACTTTATTTAAAAAAAAAATGTTGTTCTAATTTGAACAAGTTCATGGATGGACAAATTAAGTAAAGCTTACAAATAAGTAACAAATAAAATCCTTTTCATCTTCAATGTACCAGATAACAAATATAAAAGCGTAATTCTTTATAAATCAGAACATCTAATAGTGATACTTATTATACAAGAAATGTTGGTAAATGAGTGGATACACTGTATGTTCACAAAATGGTTGTTTTATTTGAGGTTAGAACTTTTGTATATATTGCTTGGTATAGTGTGGGGCATCCTGATTCAAACAATGCATACAGCTTATGTATTGCTAAAAAGCTTATTTAATTGAGAGGGTGGAATACTGGGAACAGAGATAGGTTTATAGAAGATATAGGGGCAGTATACAGCATGTCACTGCCGTCACACAGAAGCTGAGGAGAGCACATGTTGCCAGAAAAAGGGAATTAGATCATCTGTGAGTGGGAGAGATGTATTGGAAGGAGCAGGGCCGGTGAACTCCTGATCCACCTCACTGGCTCTGAGATGCCCTGAAGTCTAACTAGTCTCACTTGTCTCAGTGTCTCAAGGCAGTGACGTGCCAGCATTATGTCAATCAAGCGGCTGGCACGGTTGCCTCGGTAGCTGCTCCAATCTGTCCTGTCACTCAGACTATCTTCCAAGATAGAAGGGAAAGGGAAAAGTAATTGGATTTGCTGCAAGCAGGGAAATGATGAAATGACATGAAACCGCCCCCTCCCTTTATCCACCACACACACACACATCTACCTTCACACACCTACAGTATACACTGCTGAGTAAACCAACTGTTCTCTCTCTACCTGTCTTGCTTTTGTTTCTTATTCTGGAAATACTTCAGGCTGCTGAGAGTTTCTTTTCATCTCTCCTGATGTGGCAAGAGCGCCTTGTTCTCCCAGGTAGACAAAAGAGGAGACGGAATGAGGGGAATGAAAGGATTGCCAGGTTTTTAGCGAGATCAGAGAGGGGCTTTTTAAGGATGTTTCTGACAGAAGTAGTGCAATTTCCTGCTGTTAAAAGCTATCGGCCCCCAACCTACACCATGTCTCCCCACAAAGTGATGTACTGCGGTGTTTAAAGGAGAAATGTAATCGTGTTCATGGCCGGTGGATTCTGACAAGGAGAGTCGTCTTACTGCGCGACAAAGCTGCAGCCTACATCCCTTGAACATTTCTCTACAGCCTAAACCAACACTGAATACTAGTGTACATCTTTCACCACTAGTAAAACCCTGCAACTCAGGTTTTTTTGTATTATCTTGCAGCCGTGTGTCATGTATGGAATAGTCTAATATATCCTTCGGCTTTCATTGTGAACTCTACATCCAACAACAATGCTTATATGACCACCATGTAACAATATCTGGGAGTAGTTCATTTAATGAAGCCACTGTCAAAAGTTGCAATGTTTTGTTATCAAAACGTTAGTTTCATTAACTTATTTTTCCGCACAAAAACACCATTTCTTCTCCGTTGGTCGCCAACTAGTGTCTCGGAAATATGTATCCAGACAGTGAAGCTTAAGTAGCGATTTCTAAAGGACCATTTCCAAGGTCAAGAAAGACTTTTCCAAGTCAACAACACTGTTTCTGTACAGCCCGCGTCACACTGTCCCGAAATTGACACCAGATGGAAATGTTCAAATTCGGCTCTGATCATAACAACATCGGGCCATTCGTGAGGGCATCTTAAGCCATCGTATGACTGCCAGTGGAGTTTCTCAGGCTCCGGCAGCAACATTGTGAGTGGTGGCAAAATCTGTGGCATGCCAAGAAATTGCCAAAGGACCTTGCGAAGGTTCATTTTCGTGTTGAATTCGTGTGTCTATTCTGCCCTTCGTAAGGCACTCGTGAGGGCATCTTGTCAAACCGTGTCATCTTCGTCTTTACTTTACGAAGGAAACAAGAAGCTGCCCGATTGTCTTAGGAAGGCAGCATGACTACGTGAAGCCCTCGCAATGCTGTCGTGTAGCCATTGTATCACAGTACGATGACATCGAGATTGCATTTATTGCACAACAAAATCATGTAAACATATTATGTAAATAACCCAATTTGTGTTCTGTGAAACTGAAAAGGATATTACAATGTTTTTGTTACTATCGTTGCAGTTGTATGTCTTAAATGTCATTTAGGTTGACTTCCAGTTTTATTTAGATGCTTTTATTTTGAAGACGAGTTTACGCTGTTGACAGGAAGTTGTTGTTGCTATGGAAACAACATGACGGAGATAAGTAATATCTTCTAATCTACATATAAAGACGGAGAAAGTAAAGAATAAAGTGTATGTTTAAACGTTAGCACCCCCTGAAGAGGCACAAGCTCTTACGTTGAGTCTGGATACATTCTAAATCATCAGTAAAGTCTACGACCATATTTTCGTGTGTGGTTCCGGTGCCATCGTGTGGCCTTCTGTAGGCATCGTACTTGCTTCGGGTGTTGCTTGGCTGTTGACCAAATTCGGGGCCATCTTCGTGCGAAATACACAATTCCATATTTGTGTGTCCATCTGGTGTCAATTTCGGGACAGTGTGACAGGTGCTTACTCGATCTCAAAGATTATATTGTCTCTTTTAAAACAACTGTATTATTTGGTCTAAGAAATGTCAGAACATTCTGGTTGGAAAGATGAATCAATCATATATCATTACTGAATAGTTGCTTAATACATTTTGACTCAAGGCTCCATATTTACACATATTTTGGGTTGCACAATCTCCATCATAAGCACTTTGCTAAATATTCTATCCAGATCAGCATGACTCAGCAGTTTGCCATCTGTGATCTGCTTCCTTCTCATTAATTGTCATTCAATGCCATAGCTTCATTATCCTAACAAAGGCCACATAGATATTAAATCATAAAGTTAGCATTTATATTCACATAAGGCTCTTTATCTGCCAAAAAAACAATAAATACTGTAAAAAATTATTTAACGAGTCTGAATTACGATTCACAAGGGCATCTCATACAACAGCGTCAGTCATTGAACACACAATCAAAACCGGTAAACAAAAAAAAACATAAAACCAACAGTAAAGGAAACATAGGATGGGTATTTTACACGATGTGTGCTTAGTCATTGGAGGCATTCTGATGAGCCATGCTGATGTTAAGAACATCAGCATGGCAGGCTTAAGTCACAGCTGTGTTTCTCTCCCACAGATAGACACCATCACTTATCCAATGGGCTGCCTTGGGTTTAAGATTTACACTAACGATTATAAATTCATAGATCAATCAATACGCGGAGTCTGGCAGCCGAGACGTGTCCTCGCAGGAAGACACACACTCAGCTGCAGTCGCATCACAGGAATTCTAATGAGCGTGCGTGTGTACAGACATCAATACGCTGCAGCTTTACATTTCATTAGACCAAGGAGCACAGTTTAACTCCCAATGAATAGCAATAAAAACCACAGAGCCTGAAACCATCTCCCATTTGCCTCCGCCTGGCTCCTTTTTTCTAATCCTCTATTCCTTCTTTCCTCCAAATTCTGTTTTGTTGTTTTCCAATTTATTTGGAGGGATCTAATTTAAAGCTAAAACAAATCACATCCACATCACAACATACTTAAAAGCTTTGTACACTGGCTGTAGTTGGATTCACTACTGATTTATAGTAGTTTCAGTGTCTATTGTTTTTCCAACCTAGTTTAGATTCAAGCATGCCCACTACAACAGTAGCGTAGCACTGCGTGATTGCGTATGTGTAAAGAGAACGTCCCCTCGTTAACAACGCTGAAGTCATATTACGTCTACTTCAGGTTGGTAAAAAAACAATATGAGCTTTTTATCAGACAGTGCAAGTGTTAGCCATGTTGAAAACTATTACAGCGGTCCTGGTCAAACGGAATATTTGTTGTCCTCTGACAGTGTTGGAAAGTAACAAAGTACATATACTCAAATACTAGCTACATATTGTTTGCTAGTTTATTGTTTCTTGAATCCATGGTGAATTATTTTTTAAACATGAATTAATATTCACTCAGCTATGCTTAACTGTGATCTTGTTTCATATTAAAAAGCACTATTTTCATCTAAATTGAAAAACGCTCTGACGCTTTGTCAACGCTTTTGTCATGCAGAAGTGGGCGGGGTTAAATCTAAACTAAGTTTGAAAAACCACAGACATATCCCTGCTCCTTCAGACGCCTGCATGTCACCGCAGCATCTGCATTGATCTGTGTGAGGACAGCATCAGCGTCCAGCATGCACCCTTCTCCCCCCTCCATGCTCAAGCACAGGAAGACACGCCGGCTGAGGGGAAACGGGATTCCGATCAGCGGGTATCATGCGGGATCTGCTGACCCCACACACTCCACAAACCCACACAAATCATCTGTCTGCACACAGACGCAGAGCAGGGGTCAGGCGCAAGGACTAGTGGGCCAGGTTTCAGTCGACTTAGCAAAACACCAGAGACAGGAAGCTGTGTAAGGAGGCGTGTGCGTGTGTGTGTGTGTGTGTGTGTGTGATTGTGTGTTGTGCACATTATCGTAGCCTACAGTATATGATAGCAGTTGACGGCAACAGAGATTCAAAGTGCTTCAGAAGCGCACGGCCTAATGCTCAAACTGTCAAACTGTTTTCAAAAATTGCAGAAGATGCATATTTCAAAAAGATTTAATAGAATGTGACAGAAAGAACGATGTAAACACAAAGACTTCCACACAAAGACATCACTGTTTGAAATAAAGACATAAGCGCCTACAAAATGAATGTATTGTCTGCCTAAAACTTTCTTTTATATGTCATATTTAAATCCTGCCGCCGATGAAATGTGCACATCACTTTTATTTACTGTGTGTTGTGTATGTATTTATGCATTTATTTGTATTCTTAGTTGACTGTTATATGTAGTCACCTGAGGTTTGGTGACACGGACACTCTTATGAGATGTCCTGCTGAGGATAAAAGTAGAAAAAAAACGCGGCTCGGTTGGATGTCAGATGAAGGAGCGGCTAATTGGCACACGTGCCGTGAGGCCTACTCAACAAAGGTACACACACATACACACTGCAAACCCACAGGCACACACACACATACACAGGGACTGCATGCTGTGTGTATGCTGAACATGATGGGAAATGACTGCTTGCCTTTGATTGAGGGTAGATTGTGAGGCTCCAAGCACACTAGCAATCACACAGATGCACACACCTACACAGAACATGGGTTCATTCACCTCAGGAGGCACATAAGGAATCATCTTTACCCGCCTTAAAGCCACTCACATACACTCCTATTGATATTACACCATCAAACAACACTCAGCCAGATAAAACCCACACACTTTGAGTTGTGTCAAACCGTACCAGCTCTACACATCAAAAGTATCTGTAGATAATATTGGTTGATATAAACTTACATTTCTGGCACATATATATTCAAAGATGATTATTGCACTGACATGTGTGATGACGAAACCATGTGTTAGCAATACACACACACACACACACACACACGCTTCAGGATGCCTACCTTTCTTATGCGTCCGCTGCGTGTGCCAGTGAACGCCACAGTGTGTCCCCGATAGTCGTAGGCCATCACAGAGGTCATGCCTTCGTCCTTGTCCACGTACAGAGGGATGCCCTCGATGGCGGTGGTGCCCCCTAGAGGCTGGTTGAAGTCCTGGCCGCAGAAGTTGTCGTCAATCTGCAGTGGCTGCAGTGTTTGGGGGGGAAAGAAGAAGAAAAAAAAGCCATTAACTCAACCATTAACACTTTTTAAATCCCTTTTCTCGTTAAACTAACATTAGTTCTTAAAGAAGGAGAAGGCTTTCGATCTCCCCGGCACTTCGTAGATGTTTTATGATGCTGGATTTGAGCCAAGTCGCTACAGATTTACTGAGAAATGGTGTGAGATTAATGGGCGTTGCTGGAAAATTAACTTCCCTAACTCCCTTTATGAAAAAACTTTTCTGGAAAGTGATAAAAAAGGGGACAAAGTGATTTTTATTTTATAAAAGGTCAAAAAGAAAAACATAACCGGTATACAGCTGCTTTGATTGATGCCTTCCCCTCCATTAAAAGCTTTGATTATTTCATCGTACATGATGTCAACCCAAGCAATTACACATCCCAGCACGGCCTGAATGGGTGAACAGTTGCTTGCTAATGTTTTAAATATTGATTTTCTTTGTATACAGCTTTGGCAATGTCATTTATAATAAGAGACAAGCCAATACAGGGAGTAAATCAAATGGAGCTGAGTAAACATGGAGGGGAGGGGGATCACATGAGCGGGACACTGGAGGGGATGACAGAGACATGACAGGAAGTAAATTATAGGTCAGATTAGCATAACCAAAGTGCCTCATGCAGGCACATCGCGAGGCTGATATGTTGATATGTCACGCTTGATATATGAACGTGTGTGTGTGGCAAGTCATTAAACTCTGGAGATAGCTGTGTTTGCATCAGGAGGTGTGTAACATGGACATGTGTAGCAGAGATAATCGCCTTCATATAAATTACTGTGGAGACTCACACGTGCACAGTACACAAATACTGAGATGCACACAACTTTAGGTCTACATAACTCAGAGAAGTGATAGAACAGCTGCAGAGTGATGTAGTTAATCGGACACAATATGTATATTGAAGAATGCGTTTTCAAATGTAGAGTTTTGAATCACATTTTTCTTTCATTGTCTCATTGTGGGCAAATCAAATCAACAGGCATTGCTTTAAGAGCCGTCTGTTTTGAAATAAGAAAAGGGGCTCTAACATTACTCTAAAGATTAAAGGGGCCCTATTGTGCTCATTGCCGGTTCATATGTGTATGTTGTGTCTCTACTGGGACATACTGCCTGTGCTGCAGCACCTCTTTTCACCCTCTGTCTGAAACATGAGCCCGGTCTGCTCTGATTGGTTGGCTGGTCAAATGCTTAGAGTTGTCCCGGGCCTTAGCCTACTACGTACACATTGGACTGCTTGCCAATCGAAGGGTGAGGGTTAGTGATGTTGAACCTATTCAACACACTACAGGATAGTGCTCTGATGATATCACCTGTAAATATTTCTCGTCCCTACAGCGTCAATCATGAGGTCTATTTGCAGTGCACTTGTCTTTATTGCTACAACCTTCCTCCTTAGCAAAACCATTTTTTTAATTCACATGTAAAAAATGGGAATTCAACTTTATGAGAAGTCACTTGCAGACACAGAAAGATAAAAAAGCCTTCCAGGATACACAAAAGAACATGGCGGCTTTTTGTTTGTCGTCTGCAAAGAGACTAATCGATCACATTTTCTCTTTTTAAAATAAAACACGTCGGACAATGTGTGTTCTTTCTTGCAGATTGGAATAAAAGGTTTGGGGGAAATCGCATTGTTTACAAGACTTTGTCAAAGGCAGACAGAAACTCACGTGAACAAAGACAAAGTGAGTATTTGTCTGATTGTCAGCAACATGCTCTCACTTCTGGAAGTTTCTGGCGAGTGAATTGAGTGGGAGAATTGAGGACAAAGGAGAACAAAACAAGAACGAGTCAACAAAAGGAAGGCCAGTGAAGTGATGCAGAGGAGATGCTGGCAGATATGAATCAAATGTAGTGAGGGAGAGCAGGAAGAGGAACGATGGCCATGGCTCAGTGAGAGTATGACCCTTGGGTCCCTGCCATACACTTTCCCCTCGTTTCCTCTGATAACGAAAGAGCAGAACCAGACCCCCTTCAATTCATTCACTCATTTCCTGTCTTGTTCTGTATCTATGTTCCCTCCATCCCAGCCTCTACTGCTTGTAATCTTCAGCCTTCACTTTTATCCAAATATTTATCCGCTCTTTTTTTCTTCCAAAGTTCATGGGTTCATAGGAACTGGCCAATGGGAAGTCCTGTCCATCCCAAAGGGTAAGTATGTCCCCCCACCCCCATTATCAGGAAGGAAATCCTCAATGTGCATGCCACATGTTTGTTGTCATAAATAACTGAAGGCACATGTTAAATAAATAATTGGGGAAAAAAGCAGACACTGTGGAATGATGGTCAAATGCTATGCTACTGAACATTAGCACGTCTGTATCAAAACCACTAGCATGTTGCACCAATCAAATACAAGCTTGTGTTCAAATTAAACATGTTAAGCAACTTGACCAGATCAAAAGTACTTTAGGTAATAATTACATCGTTCAGCTTTGTTTCATGTATGCCGGCGCCTCGTACTTGTAAACTAATCTGCATTCCCAGTGTCTGTGGAGCTCGCCATCTCCGCAGCGGCGTTGCCGGCATGCTGAGGACGCTAATGGTTTGTTATGTTTAGCCTGACTTGCATCATTACCGTAGAGTCAACAGCTCAGATCGAGGCACAGTGGAGCGTTCAGTCGACGTGTTTTCACTGCAGACGAATGTGGCCTCACACAGACCTGACATCTGCTAGCTGTTGTGTGCATTGTAGACATGTAATTCCTGCCGTCTGCCTACTCTATCATTCCTCGACACAGCAAGTCATCGAGGAGATGCTGAAGCTTATTCAGACACAAATACGGGTGTGACTGAAGAGCCTAAACTGTGCGTTAACCCTACTGTATGTCCAGAACTACAAATAGTTGATGCATACATGTGACTGAGTGTATATTTAAACACATTTTGAACAGCATCTTAGCCAGATAAACCACACTTCAAAGGACACTTAGGTTCATGCCCATTTACAGATAACACTTTCCTAATTGGTCACTTCCCTGACAACTTCATTCATAAGCCGCTTTCACACCGCAGGACTTGCGGTACTTTAGTGCCAGCACTAAAGTACCACTAAAGTACCACGGCACTAAATCTGCCAGGGGGCTAGTGCTAATCGCATTCACACCGCAGTACTTTCCCTGAGGCACGATTACGCTGACGTCACTTCGTCTTCTTCTTCTCTGGGTTTACTGGCAGGCCGCAAAACCACTTCACGGCGAGTACAACAAAAAAACGAGAGAAGAAGAACTACACGGGGGGGAGGGGGTATAAAGCCCACAAGCTGTATGAGGCGTTTGTTTACTTTCCGACCTCAGACATGATGGAGTTCATAAGGGTAATTTACAAATAAAATACCCCATTATAACAATGGACTTTATCTTTATGTATTTATTATATATTACCCCCTCAGGCTGATTTTGGAAAAGGACATCAACCCTTGTTTGGTGTTTTTCCCTTATTTATCTAAAACAAATGACATGATAAATTACTTGTGTTTATGTGTGTAAGACTTGTGTTTCTGATACATTCAACCACCGACACCTGTCTGCTCTCACATTCTTCTATTCTGCACATTTGGGGTGGGACAGAATAAATAAAGCTTCGCCAGTTTGTTTGTTTTATTGCACAGTCAAGACATAACAACGGCATCATGCTGTTCCAGGTGTGTCGTATGCATGTAAATTGAAGTTAAATAACAGTGTGAAATGTAAAATAAAGTGTAAGTAGTTTCAAAACAATGTAACAGTGGCAATATATATAGCAGCAGACACGCCTTAGTGCAAGTTAGGTGTCAGTATTTTTACCCG